>NW_027590326.1:300000-459453 GCF_964213995.1 Mustelus asterias | reverse complement strand
AAAGACAAAATACCGTAGATAGAGGAGGGAAGGAGTGGCTACAGAATGTAGTGTTACAGTCATAGCTAGGGATCAGAGAAAGGTCCACTTCATCCGAGAAAGATCCATTCAAAAGTCAGATGGCAGACGGAAATAAGCTATTCTGGAGACAGTCAGTACGCGACGTCAGGCTTTTGTATCTTTTTCCCGATGGAAGAAGGTGAAAGAGAGTATGTCCGCGATGCTTGGCGTCCTTGGTTCGGCAGGCTGATTTTTTCAGGCAGGGGGAAGTGAAGACAGAGTCAATTGACTGGAGAATGGTTTGCATGATGGATTGGGCTCTGTTCACGACCTTTTGTACTTTGTTGCAGTCTTGGACAGAGCAGAAGCCATCCCAACCTGTGATACATCCAGGAAGAATGCTGTCTATGGTGCATCTGTAAAATTTGGTGAGAAAGTAAAGACGTTGGTGGGCTTTCTTAACTATGACATTGGCATTGAGGGACCAGGACAGGTTTTTGGTTATCTGGATACCTAGAAACCTGAAGCTGTCGACCATTTCCACTTCAGCCCCGTTGATGTAGACAGGGGCATGTCCTCGACTACACTTCCTGAAGTCGGTTACTATATCCTTCGTTTTATTGACATTGAGGGAGAAATTATTTAACACTTTCCTGTGTTCCATCTCAACATTGTTTGAGATCTGACCCACTCCGGCGGTGTCAGCATCAAACTTGAAAATCGAGTTGGAGGTGAATTTCGCCACAGTCATCGGTGTACAAGGTGCATAGTAAGGCACTGAGGACACAGCCTTGTGGAGCACTGGTGTTGACAATGCTCATGGTGGATGTGTTGTTGGCTATCCTTATTGATTGCGGTCAGTGTTTTAGAAAGTTAGGATTCAGTCACATATGGAGGAGCCGAGCCACAGGCCATGGAGTTATGCGATGAGTTTGTAGGAATAATGGTGTTGAAGTTTGAGAGGTAGTCAATCAATATCAGTCTGACACAAGTATCGTTGTTATCCAAGTGTTCCAGGATTGAGTTTCAAGCCAGAAAGATGGCATTTGCTATGGTCCTGTTTTCGGTGATAGACGCACTGTATTGGATCCAAGCAATCTGGGAGTCAGGAATTGATTCGTGGCATGACTAAGTTTCTAAACCATTTCATAATTAAATTTGTCAGAGCCAACGGACGAGAGTGATTAAGGCACACTGTCTGGCTTTTCTTTTGTATCGGGATGCTGCTCGTCTTCTTGAAGCAGATAGAGTTCTCAGATTAGTGTAAATTGAGGCGAATGTTGTCTGTGAATACCCCGCCAGCTGTTCCGCGAAGGGTCTGAGTACTCATCTGGGTATCCTTTCCGGGCCAATCACTTTCCGTGGGTTGACAGTCGAAAAGGCTGATCTGAATTTGTTGCTGCTTCTGAATGTTGAGGTTGATGATGAATTTCTTGTTGTTTTTCATTGTTGATTGTACATTTGTTGTTTTTTTATGAATGTTTTGGTCGTCGTTGGTGCCTCTTGATGATTGTTTTTTTTTCGCATGTGTGTTTCAGCATTGAGTTTGCTGAATTTAAATTTGTAATTGTTGATGTATTTTTTTGGTGCTTTTCAATCTTGAGGTTGTTGTTGGGTTTGTTGGTGTTTTCAATATTAAGGTCGTCGGATGTGTTTTTTGTTTCTCAATGTTGAGGTGATTGTTGGATGTGCTGGTGTTTCTCCATGTTGAGGTTGTTGTTGAATTTGTTGGTGGAATTCAACGTTGAGAAATTTGTTGATTTTAAAGTTTGAGCTGCTGTTGAGATTGTTGGTGTTTTTCAATGTTGAGCTTTTTGTTGAATTTATTTTTCAGTGTTGACGCTGCAGTTGAGATTGTTGGTGTTCTGCAATGTGGTGTTTGTTGTTGAATTTATTGGTTACTTAAATATTGAGATTGTTGTTTCTATTTTTCAAAGTTGCCATTGTAAAATTGAATGCTGGATTTGTTTTTGGATTTTCAAGCTATTTTATCTGTGAGTTTGTAGTTATATTTAATGTTTAAGTTACTGCTGAATTTGTTGACGCTTCTCAATGTTGAGGTGGTTGTTGAATTGTTGTTGAATTTGTTGATGAGTTTCAATACTGTGGTTTTTGTTGAATTGAAGGATGGATTTGTTGTTAAATTTGTTGTTGAAACCGAGGATCTGGTTCAAAGATCAGTAGCAGAAAAAAAAATCGGGCAGCCTTCCTAAATCTGTTAAGATCAAGATTGTGGTTGAAGATGACAAGAAAGGGCCAGAAATCACGTTTCTAAACGGGGGGATGGCCGGCTCCGATGAGATCATATATGTTTTGGCTAGAGTGGGTAGGGGCAGGGAATTAGGTTGATATGCACACGAACAATGGAAACATTCAAGATGGTAATAGGAAGAGTGCAGAGCCAACATTTTCCAGCAAAAATAAAGTGAGACTCACAGATCAAAGGAACCCTGAAAAGCGAGGTGTATACAGCGTCAGCTGAAGAGAAAATGGAAGGTTCACGGCTGATATTGAGGGCCTGAAACAACAGCCATCCGGCAGTAGTACAGACTGTGCAAGAAGGAAATTAAAAAAATAAATTACGACTGAAAAAAGAGAACATGAAATGATAATGGCAGCAAGAAAAAAATAAATCCTTACTTAGCTTTACAAGAAAATTAAGATTCAAAGGATAATGCAAAGAGGACGGCTTATTAAGCACCAAAAAGATAGTTGCTTTGGAGCCAGAGGAAGTAGGTAGGGTTTTAACAGAAAACTTGTTTTAGTGTGCATTAGTGAGGGAGACGATGTGGGCAACAACACAGAGGCGAAGGACTGTGATAAAATTAAATAACTTGGAAAGAGAAATGGTCTGAGTGGTCTGGCAGGTTTAACTGTAAATAAATCTCCCAAGCTGGATGACATGGATGCCATGCTGTGGAGTGAGGAAAGGGAGGAGATATCAGAGGACACTGGCAATGATTTGAAATAAGTTTCTAGTCTCTGGAGGGGTTCCACAGAAAAGCCAGCAGTATCAGGGTATCAGTATTCAGGAAATGAGAAAGTGATGAAATAGATAAATACTGGCTCGTCAGTGGAAAGTCGAGATGGGGAAAACCTTGGAAGCAACTCAAAGACACATAATCCATCTGCATTTGATGAGGTAGAGATTAATCAAGAACAGTCAGTGTGGTTTTGTTAACGTGGGCGGTGGGATCATTTCCAGCCAATCTGATTACATTTTCCGAAGGGGTTGTCATGTGTGCAGATGAGGGGCTTACGCTTGATCTCGTATTCTTGGACTTCAGCAAATCATTTGTCAATGTCCATAATCGGAGACCTATAGAGTGGTTACGAATCCATGGGATCCAAAGAAATTTTGCCAAATTGCATCCAGCTTTGACTTAGTAGCCAAAGGATTTCGTAGATATAAGGCAATGAATGTACATAGATGCAGGTCCTAAATCGCGTTGAATATGGGGGAATAGATTTGTGGGGCAGGACACACTCAAAAGTATAAAGAACAAAGAAAAGTCCAACAGTGGAATGGGCTCTTTGGCCCTCCAAGCCAGTGTCGATTATATTGCCCGACCTAAATTTAAAAAAAAACAATCGTTCTGCCCTTACTCGATCCGGATCAGCCTATTTCTTCCTTATTCAAGTACCTCACCAGATGCCTCTGAAATGCTGCTAATGTACCTGCTTCCACCACACTCGCTGGCAGCGCGTTCCAGGCACCCGCCACTCTCTGCAGGAAAACAAATCCTGCACATCTCCTTTAAACTTTCCCCCTCTGACCTTGAACCTCTGCCCCATTCTAATTGGCACTTCCTTCCTTGGAAAAAAGCCTCTGACTTCCCACCCTCTCTATGCCTTTCATAATTTTTTAGACCTCTGTCAGGTCTCCGCTCAGCTTCCGTTTGTCCAGTGAAAGCAATCTTAGTTTATTCAATCTCTCCTCATAGCCAAAACCCTCGAGACGAGGAAACATTCTGGTGAACCATATTTGCACTTTCTCCAAAGCTTTCACATCCTTCTGATCGTGTGGTGACCAAAACTGCACGCAATACTAAAAATGTGTCCTAATAAAGGTTTAAGTCTGCAACATGATTCCCAATTTCCATACTCAATGCCCTGGCTGATGAAGGAAAGCATGCCATTTTGCGTTCTTAATCGGCTTGGCCATCTGTGTTGCTCCGTTGAGGGAACGTGGACCTGCACGCCCATTTCCCTCGGTATATTAATGTTCCAAAGGCTTCTGCCATTTCGAACAACATTCATACCTAAATTTGATTTTCCAAAAGGCATCACCTCGCATTTCTCCGGATTAAACTCCATCTGCCATGTCTGTGCCCATGTCTTCAATCTATCTATATCCTGTTGTGTCCTCTTTCAATCCTCAGCCCTTTCAGCAACTCCGCCAATCTTCATGTCATCCACAAACGTATTAATCAGAACATCCACATTTTCCTACAGATCATTTATATATATTAAAAACAACAGAGCTCCCAGTACTGATTCCTGCGGAACATCACTAGCAACAGATCTCCATTCTGAAAAAAAACCCTTTCCCATCTGCCCTTAGTCTTCTATAACCAAGCCAGTTCTGTATCCATCTCGCTATCCCACCCCGAATCCCATGTGATTTTAGTTTTTGTATCAGTCTGCCATGTGGGACCATGTCAAACGTCTCACTAAAATCCACACAATCTACTTCCACAGCCCTTCTCTCATCAATTTCCTTTATCACTGCTTCAAATAACTTAATCAAGTTGATGAGACATGAACTTACCCGGACAAAAACCAGAATGCCTGACACTAACGAGTCCATTTTCCTCCAAATGTTCAAGTATCCTTTCCCTCTTCTGCAAAAGCCTCCCCACCTATGAAGTCAGGCTCAACGGCATTTAATTTCCTGGATCGTTCCTGCTTCCTTTCTGAAACAAGGGAACAACATTGTCTATTCTCCAGTTCACTGGAATCTCTCCTGTGGTCAAGGATGACGTGACGACATCAGTTAATGCCCCAACTATTTTTCCTCTTGACTCCCGCAGTAACCTGGGATACATCCCATCCGGCCACGGCAACAGGTTCTTGCTCCACAGCCCCTGCTGTTAATGACCCATTCATTCACTTACTGAAGCAGAGGTGCATAGAATGCTGAATTTGTTCTGCTCCCTTCTGTGCATTTTGTCTTTGCGACGGTCGACTTCACAATTCAATTATTGTTTTGGGATTTTCATCACCCAGGTGAATTTCAAAATTGTTTGTTTGAATAACTGGTCTAGTCATGATACCACTGGGCCATCGATCTCATATAGTATTGCCTTTTCCCCATTGACAAGTTCTGCTCATGTTATTTTATCTTGAATACTAAATTGATTTGTTGGTATATGTATCCCATATACTGAAGAGTTTATTTAATGTAATCAGAGACTGACAGTGAGATACGGTTTCATTTGCAGGGACACGTCAACAGGCTGGCACCTGGCACCTGCCAAATCGTGTCAGACAGAATGTCGACGGGTGAAGTCACAGGTCCGGGTCTGAGGTGAATATTTAACAAACACACAGTGACTTGAAGTTGGAAATATTTAATCAACTCTTTAGGATACACAGAGAGAAAAAGCGAGATAAATGGAGAAGATAAAATGGAGGGAGGACAAAGAGCAAATCAAAATACTAAAGACCAGAGAGATAAACAGCAAGAAAGATATTGGCGAAACATATAGAATCACTACAATGCAGAAGGAGGCTTTGCGGCCCATCAAACCTGCACCAACAACAATACTACCCAGGCCTTAACAGCTTAACGGCACATATTTGCCCTACGAGCCAACCCCCCCCCCCCCACCCCCCCCCCCCCCCCCAACACTAAGGGGCAAGGCCTATCAATCTAACGCACACATCTTTGGACAAGGTGAAATGAGGGAGATACAGCGAAGAGTGGAGTTGTGACAGAGAGGAAACGATATATCTTATAGGGAGAGGGAGGAAGATAGACTGAAAGGGAAGTGACGACGATAGAGAGAGAGAGAGAGTGGAGGGGGGGCGGGGTGGGGAGAGAGGGAGAGAGCGAGAGACAAAGAGAGAGAGAAGGGAACAGAGAGGGATGAAGGAAAATAAGAGAAAATTGAGAAAAAGATGTACTTGCACGTAATGAATGGAATGCTTGATTTTCTGTGCAGCTTTAAAAAACTACATTATTTACCCACCCTCCCACCCCAACCACGGTGCACAGGCACTGAATGCTTCTTCAATTATAACTATTATTAGAAACTCAAATTTCATCCATTGATAAAAACTCCATTGAACAATGACAGCGTGACTCGCAAACACCTGTTCGTGATATTCTTCGATGGATGAATGTTCGGCCAGGCCACGAAGGAGAACACTCAAATTCTTCGTCAGACATCGTGTTGAAAAGTTTGAATGTGGGATACTCGGTTAAAACTCTACTAACCAGGGGGCAGTGTTGTTTTGGGAGTATATCAGTGTATTAGCAATCCAGACATCTGTGCTCATGGTCACGGGATGTGATTTAAAGTGCACCATGCTTCGTGGAATTAAAAGTCAATAAACACAATCCTCAATGGAAATGTATTCTCAGTAATGCTGACGATGAAAGTGTCATTGTTTTCGCGAAAAAGAAACGCAATGCCCTTAATGGACAGAATCATGTCCAGTTTGCTGGCTTACATGGATACTGGTCAACCTGGTTAGCTCTCAAACCCCCTCTGAAATGGCAAGTCTCTTTGCTCAGGGCCATTGTTCGGCAACAAATTGGATCTTGTTGCCACGCTCACATCCCAGGAAATCATGAAAATGAAGTCGAATCACGCTCAAAATAACTCGCCAGTAAACTAGCCAAGGAGAGTCACCTTTAACACAGCGATTTGGACTTGTTGCTTGCAAGGATAAAGGGAGAGATTTGAGAGTAAGTTTCCGAATGGGAATTCCACCAAAAAGGGACTACGGAAAGGGTACATGAATATAAGTAGGCATATCAAACATAGAGTCAACAGACACACGACGGACAGACTGTGCCTCTTTCCCGCAAAACAATTATTCTAAACTATCACTGGATCAATCATAGCATTAGATCACTCTCTTGTGGATTAATGAAAAACAGGCGTTGGACTCACATGTCGTTTTTGATTCTTATTTAATTTCTACTCACTGAGTAAACATTACCTTTAACACGTCCAGTCCAAATGAACGTGTCCATGTTTGAGCCAATCCACGGTGTGTTTACGTATGCTTATTAATTGCATGAAACTCTGTGCAATTATATGAAGAGCTTCAATTTCCCAGTCCTCTCATTGTGACTCTGAGAAGCTGAGCGGAGACTGAGGAAAACACGGATTCTGCTGTTGGTCTTCATGGTGCTGGTGCAGCCCATCATTGCCGAGGGAGCTGTGAGCATGGAGGGCATTAGCTACGAGGAGAGGTTGGAGGAACTTGGTTTGTTCTCTCTGGAATGACGGAGGTTGACAGTCAGTGTAGAAAGTGTTGTGCCCTTATTTCTCAATACCATAAGCAGCTGGGTATGATGCCAAAATGTCAGGTAAAGGCCAACAGTAATGTAGAATCTTTGCTCGGGCCCTGATATGTTCCACAGCTGGAAGAAAGATAATCACAGTTAGAATAACAACAGAAATTTGCAGGACGCAGACTGAATGGTGAAATGCTGTAAAGAGTGAGAACATAGTTAGGATTCGGAAGGGCAGAGTCAGTATCGTTTGATGTAACAAATACTAAGGACAACAGGAACATTTCTGAGGACACAGATAGACTGGGGAAATGCAATAAACAGTGAGGTTAACTACAGGATTTGGAGGATACAGAATGGTTGGTGAAGTGCAATAATCAAATACGTTATATGTAGGATTTGGGAGAAAAGAGGCGGATTGGTGACATTGTAGAAACAAAGACGATATAGGTCGGATTCTGGAGAAGACAGACAGATTGGGGGAAGGCAGGAAGCAGTGACGATATCAGCACGATTTGGAGTGCAAAGACAGATTGGGGAAATGTAGTAACAGTAATTATAGCAGAGGGATTTGGCAGGAAGCAGACATAATGGAAAGTATTGCAAACGTTGAGGATATATGGAGGATTTTTGTGGACACTAAGAGATTGCTATGGAACAGTAAGGCTATCGGTGGGAATTTGAAGGGCACAGATAATTGGTATAATACGGCAAACTGTGTGGAAAACAGCAGAATGTGGGGATACATATATACTGGTGAAATAGCAGTATTTAAATGGGTGTAAATTGTGAGAGATAGATACACAACGACACCTTGGAGTCCTCGTGCATCAGTGGCTGAAAGTAAGTGCCCAGGTACAGCAGACAGGAAAGAAGGCAAATAGTATGTTGTTCTTCAAAGCGAGAGGATTCGAGTATAAGGGATGGGAATGCTTTGCTGCAATTGTAAAGAGCATTGGTGAGACCACACCTGGAGTATTGTGAGCAGTTCTGGCGTCTTCATCTGAGGAAGTAATTCCTTGCTATAGAGAGAGCACAGGAAAATTTTACCAGCCTGATCCCTGGGATGGCAGGTCTGCCATATGAGCAGAGGCTAAGTCAGTGAGGATTATATTCACTGGAGTTTAGAAGAGTGAGAGGGGATCTCACAGAGACTTATGTGAATCTAACAGAAATAATATTTGCAATACTGGGAGAATCATGAACGAGTGGTCATCGTCTGAGGATAAGAGGTAAACCTTTAAGAAATGAGGTGAAGAGGGTGGTGAATGTGTGCAATTCACTACCACACAATGTAGGTGAGGCCAAAACGTTGTCTGATTCCAAGAATAAATTTCTGATAGCTCTTGGGGCTAAAGGGATCAAGGGATAAGCGGGGGCGGGGGAGCAAAATATTGAATTCGAGGATCACCCATGAACAAAATTAATGGAGGAGCAGGCTCGAAGGGCCGAACGGCCTACTCCTACTTCTCGTCTCTATGTGTGTGTGTAATTCGGAGGGCATGCACAGATTGGTGAAATATTGCAGAGAGTGATGATGCAGGCAGGATTTCGCAGGAGAATAGTAATTGCTGCAATGTAATAAAGACGGAGCGTAGCAACCGGATCTGGGAGAACGCAGTACATGGATGCAATGTGGCAAACTGTGTGGATAGCAGAAGGATTTGAGAGGATACAGACAGATTGTCAGAATTAAGTAAACAATCGGCATTGTTGCACTTTCTTCCATTGCATGGGAAGGTGCCGGGGGAGGTGGCTGAGGTTCTGATTGTGATGGAGGAGTCGACCAGGGTGTCCCGGAGGGAATGGTCCCTGTGGAATGCTGACAGAGGGAGTGAGGGGCAGATGAGTTTGGTGGTGGTATCATGCTGGAGTTGGCGGAAATCGCGGAGGACGATCCTTTGAATGTGGAGGCCGGTGGGGTGAAAAGTGAGGACAACGGGACCCTCTTCTGGTTCTTGGAGGGAGGGAAGGGAATGAGAGCAGCCCCACCGGAGATTGGTCACACATGGTTGAGAGCCCTGTCAATCACAGTGGGCGAACAAGCAAGAATATCTCTAAATTTAGTTTGCATATTAAATAATGTTAATATTTATCGTGTTTCGATATTCAACTAAATAATTATTTCATTATATCGGAAGTGCGCATTGGGTTATGCATTCTGTTTTGTCTCAAATAAGTTTCTCCTCATTTTGAACTATCATTCCCAGTTGAAGAAAGCACAGTGTTTTAATTTTTCATTAGCATTTTTACGGTTAACTGGTACCAACATTGTTTACACACAACTGAATATTGATCTGCTTTTGTATAAGCCTATTAATATTACTATGACTGCATGTAACTACAAACACATTAATTTCCCTGTGCAGTCATTAGGAATCTAAGTTAAACAATTCATCCTATTATTTGGCGCCTGCAGTATTTGTAATGCTGATGGGAACAATAATCTGTGGTTATATTTGGATGTGCATTGGATATCAATCCCAATACAAGTTGCTGCAAATTTATAACTCATTATCTTATATCAATTGCAGTTCACTATTGTACTGATTATACGCAGCATTTGGTTAATATTTATGTGCAAACAGTTTCTCCATTTGAATCGGTTCAGAATGCTGGTGAGCCTGAATGTAAAAAATATCCGTGGGTGTATCTGTTATTGTAGAATCGGGCGGACTGTGGGTCACTAATGGGAGTGGAACGCCTGACACAACTGGCCGTGTTTCACTGAGAGTGTCTGCTCCTGTAGAATTGCAGAACTGTACTTAGTGCGTGTCACGAGGCAGAGTGGAAAGAATCAGCTCAATTTTTATATCAGTGATTGATCATTCCAGAAAATGCAACAAAATATCAGTTTTCTAATTTTAATCGCTTCCAACTGCATGCTATTTTCCCTGCTGGTGGAAGATATTTAGCAATGATTTAAAGAGAAATGCACTGTTTTTTTCTCTGCTTGCTCCTGAACTACAAAAACAGAAAGAACAGTTTACTGATTGCTGAACGGTTGGCAGCTCGACATAACAGTTACAACATTCAATACATTTGGGCCAGGAATTAATCTTTCTTTAATCTCATTACTGCACTGTTTCTGCTGCTGATGACTCTGCGGTTCCAGCACCTTCCCGCCAAGCTGGGGTGATGAGTGCTGAATCTGAGAAACACCTTGGTAATTGATCCTTGTGAAGACAGTATCGTTAATGCTACTGCATGCCAAGAGGTGGTTGGTCGTGTCTCTCTTGGTCAATGCCCAGCATTTATGTGGTGAGAAAGCTACTTGTCATTTACCATCACAAGCATGAATGTTGTCTGCAAATTACTAAATTTGGCAAGAACTGCTTCTGAGTCTGTGGAGTTGCGAATGTTACTGAATATGTTGCGACAATCAACCACCCTTTCGACATTAAGAAGGAAGGTTATTGCTGAAGCAGCTGAAGCTGGTTGGGTCAAGCGCTTTACCCTGAGGAGCATTTGCAGTGATGCCCTGAAACTGAGATGATTGACCTCCAACCATCACAAAATTCATTCTATGTTGCAGATATCATTCCAATCAGACCCAACTGCCATGCCACTCACAGGCTACCCTACACATTTACCAACTCACGCCCAAAGCAGCTCACACAACAGCTCAAACAATAACCTAGCCACTTTCCTCACCCAGTCGACTCCCTGACCGTACCCACCATTCAAGCTGCCACCATGGCCAATAATTAATTCATCCACTGATCGATTCACCCTGTCAACTGTTCACTAACACGCATCTAGTCACTCACTCACTCACTCATTCACTCACTCACTCACTCACTCACTCACTCACTCACTCACTCACTCACTCACTCACTCACTAACATTCACAGTGGACATTGAAACGTCCCATACGACAGTTCGTGATGGATAAATGATGTGTATTCAACTTTCCACAGTTATTGTGGTATTATTTTTTTTAATATCCGTTGTCAACATCGAAATCGCAGCTACCGATGAATGTAATAAAGAATAATTACAAGAGACAAATTAAATATCAGAATTTCGGTTCATACAGGTGTATTTTGACAACTATATGCAAAGTTTTGCCACGGAATTATTTATAATCTCCCAATTAACTGCAACTCCATTCAATTTTTTTATTGACCATCACATCTATTGTAAGAGTTATCAATCTAAATAATCATCATTTGTGACGCACAGCGTGATTAACATTGGAATTGGTTCCAATTCCCAAAACAAACAAGGGAGTCATTTATGACGTGGCAGCTGGCAAATGCCAGACTACACAAATCCAAAAGAGAAACATGAATCAGCTGCCACAAATAGTTTACTGTTTGTATATAACGAGGAGTTATTTAAAGTCACGGTAACTAACTGTCAGAACAATTATGATGATTGTGTGTATAATAATTAAAAATTCATCCAAATAAACAAAAAAACTTTTCAGATACAAGCAAACCTTTAATCCGTGAACAGTACTATACAAATTTTCCTGAAGGATTTTCGAATAAACAACCTCAGATTTCAATTGGCTCTTGATGCCTCACACATCAGTCATTCCTTTCCCTACCAGAAACCTTTCAATTTACAACCATCCACTCACTTTCCTTCTCTTAATTTCCTCCCCTTCAATCGCTTCCTTTCCACATCCATTCCTCACATTTTCTTTCCTCTCATCCCATCTCCTGCCCTTCACACT
Source organism: Mustelus asterias (assembly GCF_964213995.1). Lineage (NCBI taxonomy): Eukaryota > Metazoa > Chordata > Chondrichthyes > Carcharhiniformes > Triakidae > Mustelus > Mustelus asterias. Next base: position 447,298 of record NW_027590326.1, on the reverse strand, counting down.
GATTGTCATTACTCCACCATCACCGCTTGTTTTGTGTGAGTCATCTCAGCTCACCCGCACCTCTATTTAAGCCAGGGTTGTAGCAAGAGCACGATTACTGAAGAAAGACATCTGAACAGAGATTGGATTGATTGACCTTGCACTTACTGGAATTTACAAGACTGAGAGGGTATCTCGTGGAATCTTATAAAAAATCTGATGGGACTTGACAGGCTGGAAGCAGCAACAATGTTCCCGATGTTGGGGATGTTCAGAACTACCGATCACGGTCGAAGAATGAAGGCTAAGCCATGCAGGGCTGAGATAAGTAAGAAATTCTTCACTCAAAGATCTGTGAACCTATGGAATCCGCGACCACAAAAAGCTGTTGGGGCAAGTTCGTTCGATATGCTCAAGAGGGAGCTCTGGCCAAACAGATAAAGGGGTTAGGAGAGAAAGTAGGAGTGGGATGTTGAATGTGCAGATCAACCATGACCATAGAGAATGGCGGTGCAGGCTCGACGGGTCGAATGGCCGACTCCTGCGCATATTTTCTATGTTTGTATGTTTCCTCCGGAGTTTAATGGTCTATTAGGATTTGATGCGGAGTATTCCTGATGATGGTTGCAACAATTTTTCGTTTTGGTATTTGAAAGTAGATTTAATGGATTACTCAATCTTGGAAATGTCGGCCACCCAAAGGAAGTGACAACGTAGAGAGAAAAAAACATTGTCACAAAGCATTTCCAAATAGTTCTAACTCATATTGAAATAATTGTGTCGCGCTCGCCACTAAGTGTCAGTACTAATAGCAGTTATATGTAAATGTGTGGATCAATGATCAAGACAGTAACACACTCCGGCGGTACATAGACGGATGTGCAGAGGTCAGCTATTGTTTAACATGCAACAGAACTGAGTGGTAAATTTGTTCATCAGGCTGAAAATACGGAACTCAAGCCGAATTGTGCAAAATTAAAGTGGTGTTTCCGACAAAAAGTTGATATCTACATAGGGAACAGTAACACTAACGTAAAGAGAAGTACTTGTACGTCACTTGTAATTCAGCTCTTTAAGTATTGTTCCAAGTCAGGTTGGATATGTCAAAATGCTCTTTCAAGCTCGCCTGACCTGTAACGTTTTAAGTTGAATTCGGCTGGGATGAGCATGAGAGGTTTCACTTCAGTTGTGCTTCAACTGACCCACTGTGGGCTTTTATCAACAACAAAGTTTAATTAAGAATATTGTTGACATGTATAGTAAGACAATTAGCAAGAACTTTTAACAATTACCAACAAGAACCACAACAAACACGATAATGCATAACTTTTAAGGAATATCTCTAATGTATTCCAACCAAAGCCAACATCCAATACACAAAACTCAAACAAATAAACTCAATACCGCAAAGGTGATTGCCCGCTTGTCACAGAAATCCCGCCTTCTGGGTCAAATGCTGAATCTCCCTTGTGAATAACTCAGAAGAGATTGTAGTCGAATTTATTTCCCAAAACACAGCTTCTTTAAGGCAGAACCAAACAAAGAGAAGGACATAGAGAGAGAGAGAGAGAGACTGTTTCTTCGCTTGCTGCTAAACTGCTTCCAGAAACACACGGCCCAAAACGAAACTAAACGTCCAAAGCAAAACAAACCATCACCTGACAGCCACAAATGAAGCTGAAAGCCCTATCACCTGACTGCTACAGCGTAGCTTAGCCCCCGCCCCCCACTCCCATGACATCGATGAAGCTGTAAGCTGCATGATTTAAGAAATACTTTCTTAAAGGTACACTCACATGACAGTATTATGTCCAATCGTGCACAATACAATTTGCGATTAATATAGCGATCTTTCAGTCATACCAAGGGATACATTCCGAGAGTTCGTTTTCTGGAAAGTCCTCGCAGGATCCGAATGTTTTCCATGAAGCGTGGAAGGTGTAACAAGATTTAAGAAAGACAATCAAAATTTGCATGTGGCGCAGCGTGGGAAGTGATGGCTTTACTGATAGAAATTGATTCCACTGAAGTTTGGATATGAATGCACAACAATTTAATACGATAGTTTTATGTAACAGAGAGTCAACAGAGATTATAGGTATGAAATCTCATCAAAATATTTGGAGTATTTGAATTGACTGCAGTCAACGGAACTCTCACGACTGATTATTGTTGGAAGAAAACCATTTAATTAAAATGGGAATTCATTCAGAAAAAAATACTGCTTGCCCAGTTCAAAAATTGTTATCTGTGTAATTTTCATCTCCTGGCTACTCCAATGTTCCCATGTTTCTTCCTCCATACTCATGTCAGGTTTAACAGAGTAAAATGTTCCACCCCACTGTACCGCTTAAAACAAGGTTCACTGGGCCAACATTTCCACTGAACTACATGGATGCTGCCCAGGCACAATAAAAAAGTCAGTCGAAACTCACTGGTAGGGAAATTATTGGAGTGAATTCTGAGAGGCAGAATGAAACTGCAATTGTAGAGTTATGGATTAATCCAGAAGAGACTGTATGGTTTTGTTAAAGGTAGGAAGAGCGATAACCTCAGCAAAGCTTTTGACAAAGTCCCACGTGGGAGACACACAGCAAAGTTAAGAGCACGCACCTTCAAGTAAATTTGACAAATTGGATCCAGAATTGGCTGAGTGGGAGGAAGCAGAGCGAGCTGGTCGAGGGGTGCTTTGATTTTTTCTGATTAGAACCTTTGTCCCATGACGTTCCACAATCGTCGATGTTAGGGCCTTTTCTGTTTGTGGCTGAATGGAGGAGGATTGATCAGCAAGTTATTGGATGATATGAAAATTGGTGAGGTGGTGAACAGTAAAGAGGATAGCCCTTACATTACAGCAGGGTATTCAAGGGCAGGTCAGATAAATCGATGAGTGCCAAATTTTATTCAATCCAGATAATTGTGATGTGATGCACATGGACAGGAGAAACAAGGGAAAGCTATGCATGATGTACCGCACGATGCTGTGAAGAACCGAAGATCAGAGGGACGTTGTTGTGCATGCACACTCGTCCCTTAAGGTAGCAGAACATTTATTAGCCGAGATACCTAGTTTGAAACTGGAACTGTACAAAACGCTGGTTAGGCAACAGCTACGTATTGTAAAGAGTTCTGGAATCCACATTTTCGGAGGCACTGGAAACGTTGAAGAGGAGTTTCATCGGTCTGCTGAGCTGAAGATTGTCAGTTGTGAAGATAGATTGGAGAGACTGGGGTTATTTATCTTCGAGTAGAGGAGACCCGGGGAGACATGATTGAGATATTTGAAATTATGACCGGCATATATGGAGTACCGAGGTAGAAACTTATCCGAATTTGGAGCGATAAGTGACTGGGGGGGCAAAGGGTTCAGGTAAGGTACTGGACGTTTAGAGGCAATGATATGAAAACGCTTTAAACAAAAGTGTGGTGAGAGTCTGGAACTCACTGCCGGAATGTATATTTGGTAACAGAGAAACCCATAGCATTTCAGAAGTATTTAGATATACACTTGCAAAATCAGTAGGTATAAGGTTGTGGAACAAGTGCTGGAGAATGAGATTAGAATACTTCGGTTTACCAGCACAGACGCGATGTACCGAATGGCCCTTGCGGGGCGGCATGGTGGCACAATGGTTCACACTGTTGCCTCACAGCGCCAGGGTTTCAGGTTAAATTCCGGCTCGGGTCACTGTCTGTGTGGAGTTTGCACGTTCTTCCAGTGTCTGCATGGATTTCCTCCGGGTGCTCCGGTTTCCGCCCACAGTCCAAACATGTGCGGATTGTGTTGATTGGCCATGCCAAATTGACCCTAAAGTCAGGAGGTTAGTAGAGTAAATGTGTGCTATTGCGGGATTAGGGATTGGGTGGGATTGTGTTTGGCACAGACTCGATGCGCAAAATGGTCTCCTTCTGCACTGTAGGGATTCTATGATAACTCAATAACCAAGGCTAATCCTGAGACAGAAGCAGTGATATCAATTCCAACATGTGTTTATCACTCTCTTTATGGCCTTGCTCCACTGACACTTAATTTCATTCACTGCCAGCAGCCGAAACTGTCATTCCAGGTGTGCTCTAACTCGTGTCTAGAATAGTTTTCGGAAGACTTGTCTATTTTTGTGATCTGTTCCCTGTGAAATCAAGGTCAGCATTCAGTTACCTGTTGACCTTACATGCTAGCTTTTTGTGATTAATTCATGAGGCACCGAGATATCTCAGTGCTGCAGTTACCTGAAGGCTTCCTATATTCCTCTGTTAGTTCTTTGAGGCATCTTTAGCACCTGTCCTCGCAACTATATTGGAGAGAGCAGGGCGGAGCTGAGATAAGAACATAAGAACATAAGAAATAGGAGCAGAAGTAGGCCATCTAGCCCCTCGAGCCTGCCCCGCCATTCAATAAGATCATGGCTGATCTGAAGTGGATCAGTTCCACTTACCCGCCTGATTCCTATCACCCCTAATTCCCTTACCGATCAGGAATCCATCTATCCGTGATTTAAACATAATCAACGAGGTAGCCTCCACCACTTCAGTGGGCAGAGAATTCCAGAGATTCACCACCCTGTGAGAGAAGAGGTTCCTCCTCAACTCTGTCCGAAACTGACCCCCCTTTATTTTGAGGCTGTGCCCTCTAGTTCTAGTTTCCTTTCTAAGTGGAAAGAATCTCTCCACCTCTACCCTATCAAGCCCCTTCATTAACTTATAGGTCTGTATAAGAACCCCCCTCAGCCTTCTAAATTCCAACGAGTACAAACCCAATCTGCTCAGTCTCTCCTCATAATCAACACCCCTCAGCTCTGGTATCAACCTGGTGAACCTGCTCTGCACTCCCTCCAAGGCCAATATATCCTTCCGCAAATAAGGGGACCAATACTGCCCACAGTATTCCAGCTGCAGCCTCACCAATGCCGTGTACAGATGCAGCAAGACATCTCTGCTTTTATATTCTATCCCCCTTGCGATATAGGCCAACATCCCATTTGCCTTCTTGATCACCTGTTGTACCTGCAGACTGGGTTTTTGCGTCTCATGCACAAGGACCCCCAGGTCCCTCTGCACAGCAGCATGCTGTAATTTCTTTCCATTTAGATAATAATCCAATTTGCTGTTATTTCTTCCAAAGTGAGTAACTTCGTAGATGTTTCAACGTGATTTAGACAGGCTGAGTGTGTGGGTATATGGATGGCAATTGTATACAATGTGTATACGTGTGAGGTTATCCACATCAGGAGCAATAAAAAAGGCAGATTATGATTCGAATGGGTGTACATTCAGAGAGATGGATACTCAGTGAGACCTTGGAGTCCTCATGCATCAGCTGATGAAAATAAGCACGCAGGCACAACAGGCAGTAAAGAAGGCAAATGTTATGTAGGCTTTCATAGCGAGATTATTTGGGTGCATGGATCGGGTAGTTTTACTGCTAATTTCATGGAACATTGGCAAGGCCACACATGCAGTACTTTGTGTATTGTTGCCGTACTTGTCTGAAGAAGTATGTCCTTCTGTACAGTGGAGATTTACCAGGCTGCTTCCTGGGATTACAGGTCTGTAATATGAGGACAGACTAAGTCGTTTAGATTTAGATTCATTGGAGTTTAGAAGAGTGAGAGGGGAATCTCATAGAATCTCATAAAATTCTAACAGGATAGACAGGATAGATTCAGGAAGAAGTTTCCTGAGGGTAGGGGAGTCTGCAGCATGGGGCCATAGCTTGAGGAAAAGAGTTAAACCTTCAGGACTGAAGTGAGGAGAGGTTTCCTCACCCAGAGGGGGTGAATGTATGCAATTCACTGCCACGGAATATAGTTGAGGCCAAAACATTTCATTTGAAGAAGGAATTAGATATTGCTATTGGGGCTAAAGGAATCACGGGATATGGGGAGAAGACAGGAAAATAACATTGTATTTTGTGACCAGCCATGATCAAAATGGAAGTCAGAACATGCTCGAGGGGCCGCCTGGCCCACTCCTGCTTCGACCTACTATGTTACTATGTAGAACAGATAAGGGATGCGGGGAATCCGACAGACAAGTGGTAAGAATACAAAGAGTGAAGGCAAATTTAGGAGACGGGAAGGAAACATTTATTTGATATGAATGGGAGAAAAAAATGAATAAAATTACTTGTGAAGAAAGGATCGAGATGGAAAGGAGAAAGAAAATTTGGAAAAGTGAAATAAATCAAGATGAGGGATCTTTAAGAAGAATAAGGACTGTAAAAGTCTGGGGATGATGCAAGGGATTGGAAATGTAGTGTCCAGTCTGCAAAATGCTGAAAGCATAGGTTTTGAAATGAGCAACATTGTGTAGTTAACACTGAGTCAGCATCTACACTGATCCCAAAAGGTTCATCTGTTTTGGTACAATACTTAATGAGATTTGCAGTGAGAGTGCAGCTGCTCTCAGCAGCTTGTTTGTTAAACAACCTGTAAGTAATATCACTGGAGATGCGTATATTTGACATCACTAGCCATCTATTTCGATATAAATAAACGCGAATTCCTCATTACAGTCCCAGTGTCCAGCAGGATAGATCTTCTCCCACACCGACAAGCTTTCTAATAACAGAAAATGCGTTGGACATCAATACCCTACACAGCGGCTGTATACTATCCGATACTCGCAGCAGTCGGAGTACCTGGTTAGCTACTTTGATATATTGAACCTGATGAATTGTTTCTGATTTTATTTTCTGTACAGACTGAATGTATCACATTGGCCACCAATTCTGAGTGAACGTAGCGGTGTTATTTACCGTGTGCAATTGACCATCTGGCCAAGAATAACTTATCCTTGTAGATCATTTCTAAATGCGTCTTTGGACCTTCTGTTGTTATCTCGCCTGCCGCGTTATCGTTTTGATGTGATCTCCGTTCTTACACTTCGGATTTTGATAATGAAGTTTTCTTCGAAACATTTTTGTTTCCAAATTTTGCTACAAAATCTTTTCCTCCCCCCTTCACATTTTTAAATCTCCTCCCAGCTTCATTTTAAATGATATACTGTCCTTATAAACGAAAGCACTGTTTTCGTTCTGCTCATTTTAACTCAGTTACTCAGAGTTGTCAGGGCGAAAATCGGACCTCTCAGGGACAAAGGAGGGGAATTATGCTTAGAAGCCAAGGGAATAGGGGAGATCCTAAATGAATACTTTGCATCGGTATTCACGAAGGAGAGGGGCGTGTTAACCGGGAGTGTCTCGGAGGGAGGTGTTGACCCGTTAGAGAAAATCTCCATTACAAGAGAGGAAGTGTTAGGTTTTTTAGGGAACATTAAAACTGACAAAGCCCCAGGGCCTGATGGCATCTATCCTCGACTGCTCAGGGAGACGAGAGATGAAATTGCTGGGCCTCTGACGGAAATCTTTGTCGCTTCTTTGGACACGGGTGAGGTCCCTGAGGATTGGAGGATAGCGAATGTGGTCCCGTTGTTTAAGAAGGGTAGCAGGGATAACCCAGGAAATTATAGGCCGGTGAGCTTGACGTCCGTGGTAGGGAAGTTGTTAGAGAGGATTCTTAGAGACAGGATGTATGTGCATTTAGAATGGAACAATCTCATTAGTGACAGACAGCATGGTTTTGTAAGAGGGAGGTCGTGCCTTACAAATTTGGTGGAGTTTTTTGAGGAAGTGACAAAAACGGTTGATGAAGGAAGGGCCGTGGATGTCGTCTATATGGATTTCAGTCAGGCATTTGACAAAGTCCCACATGGCAGGTTGGTTAAGAAGGTTAAGGCTCATGGGATACAAGGAGAAGTGGCTAGATGGGTGGAGAACTGGCTTGGCCATAGGAGACAGAGGGTAGTGGTCGAAGGGTCTTTTTCCGGCTGGAGGTCTGTGACCAGTGGTGTTCCGCAGGGCTCTGTACTGGGACCTCTGCTATTTGTGATATATATAAATGATTTGGAAGAAGGTGTAACTGGTGTAATCAGCAAGTTTGCGGATGACACGAAGATGGCTGGACTTGAGGATAGCGAAGAGCATTGTCGGGCAATACAGCAGGATATAAACAAGTTGGAAAATTGGGCGGAGAGATGGCAGATGGAGTTTAATCCGGATTAATGCGAAGTGATAAATTTTGGAAGACATAAGTTAGGGAGGAGTTATACAATAAATGGCAGAGTCATCAGGAGTATAGGAACACAGAGGGACCTCGGTGTGCAAGTCCACAAATCCTTGAAGGTGGCAACACAGGTGGAGAAGGTGCTGAAGAAGGCATATGGTATGCTTGCCTTTATAGGACGGGGTATAGAGTATAAAAGCTGGAGTCTGATGATGCAGCTGTATAGAACGCTGGTTAGGCCACATTTGGAGTACAGCGTCCAGTTCTGGTCGCCGCACTACCAGAAGGACGTGGAGGCGTTAGAGAGAGTGCAGAGAAGGTTTACCAGGATGTTGCCTGGTATGGAGGGTCTTAGCTATGAGGAGAGATTGGGTAGACTGGGGTTGTTCTCCTAATAGAGATGTACAAATTATGAAGGGTATAGATAGGGTGAACAGTGGGAAGCTTTTTCCCAGGTCGGAGGTGACGATCACGAGGGGTCACGGGCTCAAGGTGAGAGGGCGAAGTATAACTCAGATATCAGAGGGACGTTTTTTACACAGAGTGTGGTGGGGGCCTGGAATGCGCTGCCAAGTAGGGTGGTGGAGGCAGGCACGCTGACATCGTTTAAGACTTACCTGGATAGTCACATGAGCAGTCTGGGAATGGAGGGATACAAACGATTGGTCTAGTTGGACCAAGGAGCGGCACAGGCTTGGAGGGCCGAAGGGCCTGTTTCCTGTGCTGTACTGTTCTTTGTTCTTTGTACTAATCTTCTCTCCCAAGCCGTTTATTTTGTTGTCTTCTGTCCTGCTGCTTATGTCACTGTTGTCTTGTTTCCTGTTTTTTTATTTATTATTGGGATTTTCTGATTCTTCAGACCATTGATACTGAACATTCTCTCATCTCTTGCTTGCCTTTCTGCTCAGTTTCAAATTATCAATTTGGAATAGCTAAAGATCAGCATCTAAAGGTTGAAAGGCAGCATTACAGATGCAAGTGCACCTCAATGTACCACAACACCTTGCACCTGTTCATGAGGAAAGTAATACTGGGGGTGGGGATTTGAGTCAATGGAACAGCTAATGACACATGGTGAACACTGCTGTCTCACAGCGCCAGGGACCCGGGTTCTATTCCAGCCTCGAGTCCCTGTCTGTGAGGAGTTTGCACACTTCCCGTGTCTACGTGGCTTTCCTCCGGGTGCCCCGGTTTCCTCCCACATTCCAACAGTATGTGGGTTAGTTTTATTAGTCATGCTAAAATTACCCCTTAACGTCAAGGACATTAGCAGGCTAATATATGATATTCTGGGGATAGGCCTTGAAATAACTCCACGGAGGCGAAATCCAGTCACCAAGTCTCTTTATTTATAAACTATAATATATACACAGAGCTGGCACTCCCGGTAGCTTCTTGGCAGGATGAGAGGCTGACACACCTGATTTAAATAGGGAGCATGAAGCGCCCTAATTGGACCATCAATTGGAACTCATGAGGTATCTCTTTTAAGGTTCGAACTCATCAGGTAGTTCATACTCTCGCATGCCAACCTCATTAGCCTGGCTGAAATCGTCAAATTCTTCCCCGCCAAAGCCCAAGGAAACCCCTCGGTTAGCTTTCCTCATGGGTCTTTTCCACTGCTCGTGCGCTGGTGAAGGAGACTCCAACTCGGCCTCTGATGTCGGTGGTGTTTAACGGTGTGGTGCCCCTCTCTTCGCAGCAAAGGCCGGAAGGCTGGTTCCTCGTCCACTTCTTGTGGTCGGGGAATTGTTGCAGATTCGTCCCCTGTGTCCATCTCGCACTCTGAGGACCACATCAAGGGTGCTGGAGAGATGGTACTGGCTCGTCGAGGGGGACTCTCCTCGTCCCTGGGGCTGCAGGGCAGACTTGGTGCAGGAACGGGTTGAGTGCCTGAGGCCTCGGGCCTTGTCCAGGTGTTTCCTTACCACTGCCTCGCCCACACGTACTCGGTCGGATACCGGTACTGTCCTGGACCTGACTGTTCTGGTTTTCCAGGCGCGTCCATTTACATAATTTCTGATCCAAACTCTCTCCCCCACTCCAAAGTGCCTCTCTGGGCGAGTGTTGTTATGGCCCCTGCATTGGGCTTCCTGGTGTGTTTCCACCTTCCTTCCCAGGTTTGACAACAACCGGCTCAGTCTGGTGCGGGGTCATCTGCACATGAGCAACTCCGCTGGCGCTGTTGCCATCGTGGTGTGTGCAGTTGTCCTGTCCCCAAATAGCCACCTTGAGAGTTTAGTCTCTAATGAGGCCGTTAGCTGTTTTTTCAACCCGGCCTTTAACGTCTGGGCCGCTCTCTCCGCTAGCCCATTTGACGCTGGGTAGTAAGTTGTTGTCTTGAGGTGCAGAATCCCATTTGATTTTATAAATTTTGTGAACTCGAGGCTGGTGAACACTAAACCATTATCGGAAACTAATAACTCTGGGATCCCGTGCACTGTGAACGCGGTGCGAAGTGTCTCAACAGTTGTCATTATGTTGCCGAGTTTAGTTTATAGAAGCCTCCGCCCTTGTTTTTCCCGTAATGAGGACAACGTCCAGGTAAATGGCAGCCTTTGGCAAACCTGCAGGAAGCCCTCCATGGTCCTCTGGAATGGCACAAGCTGACGGTACCCCTAAAGGTAATCTCTGACACTGGAAGAGGCCTTTCAGCATTTTATTGTGTCGCATTTTTGTGAACGCTCGTCCAGCAATGATGATGCAGGTATGCGTGGCTCATGTCTAGTTTTCTGAATAGGAGTCCTCCTGCCAACTCTCCGTACGCATCCTCAATCCTGGGGATTGGGTATTTGTCCAGCTGAGAGTAACGATTTATTGTCTGTTTGAAATCACCACAAAGGCACACCTAGCCGTTCGGATTTAGGTAGCTCCCACGGTGCTGCCCATTCCGCAAACTGGACCGGAATCATTATTCCTTCGTGCTGCAATCTTTTGATTTCCACATCGACCTTTTCCCTGAACGCAAATGGTACCGGTCGGGCTTTGAAAAAACTTTGGGACTGCCTCCGGGTGGACGTGCAATTTTGCCTTGACTCTTTGATTGTCCCCAGGCCTTCCCGAAAAACCTCCGAACATTTGATCAGGGCCTCATTCAGACCACTATATTCCAATTGGTAGATATTTGTCCAATCTAACTCGATCTCTTTTAACCAATTTCGCCCTAATACGCTTGGTCCTGAGCCTTCCACTACCATTAATGGCAGCCTAACTAATTGTTTACCGTAAGCAACTGGCACACAGGTTGTACCCATCACTTTCAGTGGCTCCCTCGTATATATCCTCAGCCTGGCCGAAGTCTTTGTCAGGGCTAAGGGTTGGAGCCCAGTGCCTATCTTGTTAAACACTGTCCCCCTATGACCGATACGGCTGCGCCTGTGTCGACCTCCAGTAAAATTGAACGTCCGTTCAATCTCACTGGCAATTTGATGGGCTCTGATTTTGTCATCGCTACGCACTGTATCTGCTCAGAGGTAGGAAGTGTTCCAGGTTGTGCATTCTCCTGTCCCTCGGCCTACGTGTTCTTTTGGGCCATGTTGGTTTTGGAAACCTGCTTTTCCTCTGCGCCTCCTGATACTGGCAACAATATCAATGGCGTGTCGGGCGGGGCTCTACAGGAACTGTTATCACTCTGGGCGTAACCTGATCTTGTCTAGATGCAGTTCCCCTAGAATCATACAATCATAGAAACCATACAGTGCAGAAAGAGGCCATTTGGCCCATTGCTTCTGCACCTACCACAATCCCACCCAAGCCCTACCCCCATATCCTACATATTTATCCGCTAATCCCTCTAACCTACGCATCTCAGGACACTAAGGGGCAATTTTCGCATGGCCAATCAACCTATCCCACACATCTTTGGACTGTGGGAGGAAACCGGAGCACCCGGAGGAAACTCACGCAGACACGAGGAGAATGTGCAAACTACACACAGTGGAGAATTGGTGGATTTCGGCTCGCTCGTATCCGAATCCTTCCGGAGGGCCGCTAAATAGTGGCCTGCCGCATAGTGGCAGTCCCTAACGCAGTCTCCCTGGTGTTGGCCTCTACCTCTATCGGGATTCCATGGAGCTCATGTGCTCCACTTGCCATTTTTTCAAGCGACAAAACCAGCAGTAATTCCTGTCTGTTTGAAATCGCCACAAAGGCACAATTGTTAAACACGTTTTCCCCTATGAAGTTTGTCAACCTCTATTTTTTAATGTAACCATTTTTGAAATTATAATTTTCATAATCGATTTCTCCAACGACAAAGCCAGCTGTAATGCTTGTTAACAGTCCAGCTGGACCTCCGCCAACAGGCTTTTCTGTTTAGTCTTATCATTGATTCCGCAGACCAATCGGTCTCAGAGCATCTCATTTCGTATCACACCTAATTCGCAAGCCTCCACCAGATGCATTAGCCTTGTCAGGGAAATGGTGATTGACTCCCCCGCTTCTCGAAGGATCAGACGTGGCTTAAGGTAGTAATATTCTTGAGCTAAGTCTGACAAGTCTTGGAAGGACTTTGTGTCTGGTGCCTCCAGGAAAGTTCAACTGCATATGACCGCAAAAGCTGCTGTTCCACACGCAGCCAGCAGGATAACCCTTTACTTCTCGATTGAGGCTATGTAGTTTTCTCTTAAGAAATACTTCATCCTTTCCACCTATTGGGCCAGGTCCTCCACTGTGGGTTCAAAAGAGTCCAAGTTCCCATAACAGCGGCATTTTTTTCCCAACAATGGCTTACCCTCAATATGTGCAGTGGTTCAGCAAGTTCATAGAACATAGAACGTAGAACATAGCACAGTACGGCACAGAACAGGCCCTTCAGCCCACGATGTTGTGCCGACCTTTGTCTGAAACCCAGATCAAGCTATTTCCTCTCTATCATCCCGAAGTACTCCATGTGCCTATCCAATAGCTTCTTAAATGTTCCTAAAGTTTCCGACTCCACTATCCCTGCAGGCAGTCCATTCCACACCCCAACCACTCGCTGAGTAAAAAACCTACCTCGGACATCGTTCCTATATCTCCCACCATGAACCCTATAGTTATGCCCCCCAGTTACCGCTCCATTCACCCGAGGAAATATTCTTTGAACGTTCACTCTATCTATTCCCCTCATCATCTTATAAACCTCTATCAAGTCTCCTCTCAACCTCCGCCGCTCCAAAGATAAAAGCCCAAGTTCCCTCAACCTTTCCTCATAAGACCTATCCTCCAAACCAGGCAGCATCCTGGTAAATCTCCTTTGCACTCTTTCCAGTGTCTCCACATCCTTCTTGTAGTGAGGTGACCAGAAGTGCACACAATATTCCAAATGTGGTCTCACCAAGGTCCTGTACAATTGCAGCATAACCCCACGGCTCTTAAGCTCAAACCCCTTGTCAATGAACGCCAACACACTCTAGGCCTGCTTCACGGCTCTATCCACTTGAGTGGCAACCTTCAGAGATATATGGATATGAACCCCAAGCTCTTTCTTTTCCTCCACATTCTTCAGAATCCTTCACTGCTTTTGCCTCGTCGCCACTGAAATAACTCCATGGAGGTGAATTCCCGTTACCAACCTTCTTTATTTCCAAACTATAATCTATAGATAGAGCTAGCCCTCCCGGTAGCTTCCTGGTAAGGGAGGCTGAGGGACTAACACACCTGCTTTAAATAGGGAGCATGAGGCTCCCTGATTGGGCCATCAATTAGGACTCAAAAGGTAGTTCATGCTCTAGCAAGGCAACCTCATTAGCCTGGCTAAAGTCATCACAGGCCTGAGAGGGATTGTGCTCCATGCAGGCTTGATGGGTCAAATGTCCTCCTTCCACCGTGCCAGGATTATATTTTATGGATTCAAAATGATGGCATTTCCAGTAGATCCCCGTTTTATTTAGCGTGACCAGTTATCGTGTTGTTCAATCAGCATAATCACTGGGTGGTTATATTAATATATTCTATTATATTTCTCACAGTGAACATCGTAACAATTGTCATTCTGTCTTACAAAAATTGCGGCCTCTCCAAATGCATCACCCGTTACCTGTTGGCTATGGCGACAGCGGATCTCCTGGTTATTGTCTGTAATGTAATCTTACATCACATTGCTGCAATGTATTGGAATGACACGTTCCTGCTCTACACTCCCGTGTGCAGATTCATTCTCTACATGGCCCCAGCTTCCATCGACATTTCTGTTTGGTTGACGGTCTCTTTTACCTTTGACCGCCTTGTGGCCATTTGCTGTCAGAAACTGAAAACAAAATACTGCACCGACAAAACTGCTGCTGTGATTATCAGCATTGTGAGCTCGCTTTTCTGTTTAAAGAACATTCCCTGGCCCTTCCTGTATTCTCCTTATATCAGCCGGTTGCAGTGGGGGTGCATGCTGCGACAAAATTTTTATCTTTCACACAATTGGGTAGCATTTTCTTGGATTGAACAGCTGTTAACCCCAGTCATTCCATTCTTTCTGATTTTATTATTTAACATTGTCACGGTCAAACACATTTTAATAGCAAATCGCGGCAGAATGAGCCTCCGACAGCATAACAATTATTTGAATGAAAAGGATTCTGAGATGGTGAAGCGGCGAAGATCAATTGTGTTACTATTTGCAATATCCAGTAGTTTTATTCTGCTCTGGGTGACAACAGTTATATATTTCATACATTACAGAGTGACAGCAGCCTTCTATTTCAGATCTAATTTTAACACTTTGCGCGTTTTCCAAGGGGCTGGAATTATGCTGCAGCTTCTGAGCTCCTGCACCAACACAGCCATTTACATGATTACCCAGGGAAGGTTTCGAAACCTGCTGATCAGTGCGATCAAATATCCTTTCACTCTGATTTGGAAATTATTGAAAAATGGGGGGGAATCTTCAGTGAAGGCAAAACTCCCAAAGTTATTGACATGATTCCACCAGATCAAAACCATCACCTCATTTTGACACATCCAATCAGCAGAGGCCCGAAATATTTGAAATGCATGTTTTAAATCCATTGGTTGCTCTAATTAGTTCAACATCAAGTTTGCTGTCGACAGCAATGAACGAGATAGAAAGCACATAATACAACATTTGGAAAGCAGAGTAATTTCAGCTGATCATATGTTAAACGAGTTTCAAAACAATGAGAGGTATACAAATGTCCACGTGGACTGTTAATCAGTGGTTGGATGATTACTTTTAACACACATGTCTAACAATTAAACTATGCCTGCATCACTCTAGTTATTTATCTGCTTCCCTTATTTCTGGTCTTTATTAACACATTGTTCAGTTCCTTTGATAATTTAACAACGGCTACTCGTTTTAATACATAAATATATTATAATCATAGTGAGAATATGCTTCCACTTTCAGCAGATTGTTTTATCGGTGTTGCAAAAGATTTGTCGCATTTGAAGTGAAGCCTTATTTTTTAAATGACAGAGGTAATCATTGGAAAGAAGAATTTCAGAAGAGAAGAGTAAACTGGCATTCTGCAGTCTATGTTTGTTGTTTTACCAACGGGTAGAGATGTCAGAAGGCAGAGGAGCTGATCAGATGCCACTGAGAAGTGTGAGGTCTGTAAGGTTGGAAATATTATTAAGTATCATCAATTGGTAAGCGTTAGAGGATGAAGGAGTGAGGGCGATGGAAATGGAGTGTGGTGCTGAACTCCCACATGGCAAACGATGGAGACTATCATTTGTAATAAGAAACTAAATAAACTAGAGGGCAACAGGATGGCGAAGTGGAAAGGTGAAAGTGTCCAATAGGGAACTGAGACTATTGAAATGATAGATGATAGGGCGTTTGTTATGCTTAGTTGTGGAAGAGCTTGAGGAAGAGTATGGCAGAGGGATGGAACTGGAATGGATGTTCGATGGTGAATGGGGAAATGTCGGTGGAAGGGTGGAGTTGGCAATGCAGCTGAATGCAGAGGTGGAGAAAGGGCATAACCAAGGCATTGAATTGGGAACTACAGTATTGAGGATATATCAGACGTGAGGATTTGGTAGTGGGAAGGGAGGTGAATCAATCTCTGGTCGATTCAAGATGTACACAAACACATGTGCCCCACGTCGTGGTGAGGCGGAGGTTCCAAAAATTCTGGTGGACAGGGAGGTTTTAGTTATGGATATGGGCAGAAATTGACTCGATAGATTTTGCACGGGAATTTTGATCAAATGGGATACGTCATAGCCTACAAGAAGGTGTATGTAATTGGGACTGGACTGGCGCGGCGGGTGGAATTAAAATGCAGCTTGTTGGAGGAAAGTGATGAGACTGAAGATGTCCAGCATTGAGAATGTTTTGGTATGGAGGTGTGCTGGGACCGAAGAGATTGTACAGGGTACACGCTAGGTGATAGTCGACGCATGGAGATGGGAATAAAGGCGATGGGAGGGATTGAATTACTGTAGATGGCAGAATGGAGGTGGCACTCAGGTGAGTGCATGTGTTCTGGAGAAGCAGGATGGTGCAGACGGGGGACAGTGGTGAATCATGAAGTCCTTGTGGACATGGGGTGGGGGTGATGCCGCTCTGGAAATGGGCTACGACGGAGGGAAAAGGCTGCAAATGAGAATTTAGAATTTAGGAGACAGAAGCAGAGGTGCTGGAAATGTTTGGAAGCGATATGTGGACACATTGAGCTGGACAGAAAATGAGTGAAGGTTGGGTGAACACAGAAATGAAAGTTAAGTGGATGAAGATGTGATGTGACGGCTGGGCAGACATAGAGAATTTTTCCAGGGAGGGCATTGAGATTTTGGAGAGGGCAGAATGGTGGGAATGTGACCAGAATAGAAGTGACCTGCCAGATGTTTCAGTGGGTCAGGAATATGTGGTGGCGAGTGTCATATAATCATGAAAAATTAAAAGAGTTCTGAAGGGAATGTTGACAGATTTTGAAGGAAATTATTCAGTGTTTTAATTGGCTGACATAGATTTGATTGACAATGAAGTTAATGGTTTTCGGAAAGAGGCAGGAAAGTGGAATAATGTCAGAATATGATCAGTCATGATCCGATCGAATGATTGACCAGGCTGGACCGGCAGATTGACAGACACCTGCCCACATTCCTTCTGATAGTGTGGCCACCTGCAACAGTTATAAATGGGCGGGATTCTCCGCCTGTGATCGCCTCAAAATCGGAGAATCCCGTTTGACGTCCGTGGACCTTTGCATGGGCCTCCCTCCGCCCACTGCAATTCCCGTGAGTGGCGGGACGGGAGAATTCCAGCCATAATCTTTGTTCAATTCTGCACCCGACACATTGCGGCTGGGTGTAAACATCATATTTATCACGTAGAAAAATGAACACACGTTGAACTGAAAATGGTCATCCTGTTAAAGGCTCAAGCTTTGCTTTATAAAAACCGTTGATGCCAGATTGGGAAATCTGCTCCATTGAATGTCACTTCGCAGTGACATAATGCTATCAATTCCGTCTATGCTTCACACGCGTTCATTCACAGATAGACACCCGATTCGGTAAATTTGATTATCGTCCTAAACATTGAGCAAATAAATATTCTTGAACATAAATATTATTGAACGCGATTAGCAAGATCATAGGTAACACCATGAATTACACAAGCCCAATAATCTCGTCAACTCATGTTCAAATTTCTGAATAACTATCACCAACTCTCCTCCATTTCTGTTCATTAACAAAATAAAAATAAAGTTCCAAGTCTATATTCCTTGCTGCATTCATTGGCAGTGCTTAATGATTAGCATTGCCTCACTTTCTCGCTCAATAAATTCAATGCAATATTTGGAAAATATTTACATTGTCATATTTGTTACTAATTTTCACAAAACTTGTAAACTGTTACCCGTTGTAAAGATGTCAGCTGAGTATTTGGTTTAAAATATTAATTTCAGTACATAACATCAGTGAAAGAAATGTGTTGTTTCATTTAACCAAATGAAGGTTAAAATTAAACTAAATACTCCCCTGCACCAGTGAGAAATGTCTTAATTTGAATCAATGAGGCTATTTTTTCCCTTTTTTTTCCTTTTCAGCTTTCCTAGCCTGTTCTTCCTGTCTGTCTCTTTCTTGCAGACGGTTGACTTCACCATCATCCTGCGACACCTTATTTTACCATTCTGCTTGATCGTACCGGTCCCGTCAAACCACATCCCTCTTTGTCTAATCGTTGCCATTAAGTATCCATCACTGATGTTTAATACTGAACCTCTACCATTTTGTTTGTGGATGCCTGGATCTTCTTTCTGCCACTTCTATCTCATAGTATACGTTCTGGGGAGACACATAAACCTCTTCATCATGTCTCCATCAGAAACTCTGGGTTCTAGTCCCACCACAGGACTTGATGGCCAATGAAGCTACTTTCATAATGCGGCCGAACAGGCTGAATGCTGAAATGGAATTTTTGTTCCAACAGGTCAGTGTGCGGTGCTAAGAGTGGGAGAGACTCCTGGTCAGCGGTGCATGATGTCGACTGGCGTTCATCAATCAGTAATCCTCTGCATGCAAACAAATGTTCTGTGTCAAGAATAAATATCTCGCACAATTTTGGAACCCCCCAAAGGGATATACCTCATCTTGAGTAAGTGTGTGTGAGGGAGTAGGTTAGGTTAAGTAAATGAATGCAGGATCGAACACTCCCTATGATGAGTAATTAACAGGTCTTTATTTTTTAAACTGGTGACAACTTTATTAAAACAAGTAACAAACTAAATAAACCCCCAATAGAATGTTGTCCGAATAAGACAAAGCTCATGAATGAAACAAAAATTTCAGGTCTGACACATTGTTCGAGTTTATCTATTTTTCGACTGCGAATGCTAAGTTTTATGAAGGCATACATTATACTGCAGGATTTTACCTGAGAGACTCGCCTCTCCCTTCTTCTGACCAATGAGGTAGCAAGATGACTCTAACTGTTACATCCCCTTGGCCAGTTTAAAATACTTGGAATTACCTCACAGTATTCCTGGAATTTGAGTGGCTTGAGGCTATCAACAACACTCAAAACTTGAATTCAGTTGGTTCTGTGCCTTTGACAGCAGGCCTTACTGTCACTGGTCCAATTCAAAAGCCTGTTTTGCTATTCTAGAACTCTGGCTGCCAGGGTTTTAACACAATGTTGCAAAATTGGCTCCTGCAGCTTTCTTCATTTCAAAATCCAAGCAAAAAAGCGCATGCTTTTTAAAGCGACAATGCTACATGATTTCTTCTGTTGGTGTCAGTATTCCTTTTCAGCATTTGCATTTGTCAAGCCTCAAATTTTCATCCTTATATATGGAATTTCGCAACAGATTGGAATGCTGTAAGTAGCACACAGCAAACGCTCTTCATCATTACTTAGCAAGGCTAATCTCTATCAAACTCAGAACTGTGGGCTGCATCAGGAAGTTGTGCTCAACTCACACACAACACGGGTGCGGGATGTGGAGTGCAACAAATAGGAAGCTTTTATAACAATGGATCACATCAATAAAATAAACAAAAAATAAAATTATTTGGCGTCAATTCTAAAGTCCGAGGGATCAACGTCGGGCGTGTTTCTCTCTGGAAAAGTTTCTGTCTGTAAACATCAATGCCAAAATCTTTGAAACTGCAAAATCCTTGAATCTTTGTCAGCTGCAGATGTGATTGAATCCTGTTTGGCGCAAGAGTCGTCAGGGAATTGTAGCCAAACCATTGCTCACAAGGGAAATTAGAGACAATATTATAATTAAAGAATCATACAAGCAAGACGAATGACCTGAGGATTTGGAGCAGTTCAAATTTCAGCAAAGGAGGAGTGATTCAGAAGGGAAAAACATAGTTTGAAAATAAGCTGGAGCGACCATCAAAACTGGCTCCACAAGTTTCGATACATATGAAAGTAAAAGATTAACAAAACGAATATAGACCCCTTATAGTCAGAAACCGGAAAATTCATAACGTTGACTACAGTAATGGCTGAGGAACTAAATTCGTACTTTGCTTTTGTCTTCACAAAGGATGACATGAATAATGTAACAAGAGTTCTGAGAGAAGACAAGTTTTAGTGATGAGCTGAAGGAAACCAGTATTCGTCGAGAAATGGTTTGGGGGAAATTGATGGGATTGAAGATGAAGAAATCTCCGCAGCCTGATAATCTTCATCGCAGAGTATTTAAGGGATCCATTGCTGGTTATTTTCCAAAATTCTTTATACTCTGAACGGGTTCCTAGAGATTGCAGAGTGGCGAATGTAAGACTGCAATAGATAAAGGGAGGTAGAGAGAGAAAAGAGGGAACGTGAGACCAGTGAGCCAACGTCAGTACTGGATAAGTTGTCTACTGTCCACTATCAAGAATGTCATTGCTCAGCATTTGGAAATCAGTGGTATAATCAGACAAAGTCAGCATGTATTTACAATAAATTGATCACTCATTCTTGACGAATCTATTGGAATTCGTTGAGGATGTAATGAGAAGCCTTTACCAAGGAGAAACGGTGAATGTGATTCATTCAGACTTTAAGAAGGCTTTCGACAAGGTCACACATAGCAGAATATTCTGTAAATTTAAAGCAGATGGGATTGCAGGTCGTGTCTTGACATGGTTTGGAAGCTGCTTTGCAGGTCGGAAACAAAGAGTTGGCATGCATAGTTCTTTTTCCAATTGGCAGGTAGTGACTAGTGGGATACCACAGTGATCTGTGCTCGAACCTCAACTGTTCACGCTCTTAATTAATGATTTGAAAGTGGGAACTGAATGCCTTTTTGGAGGGATTATGATTTCATCATAACATCCTGTGATTGAGTAAGTAACGTCTGTACTTAGGGGCACCCTAACTACGGAGTCCTCCAAAGATGTCCTCACCTGGGCTGGAGGTTCTCAGTTAACACGTTATGTTAATTTTCTGGGATGTTCAATCTTGTTTAATCCCTTCCAAGTCTCTGCCGCCACCTCTGGTCGATCTATCCTCTGGTGGGACAGACATTGTGTAATTTAGTTCCACAAAGTGTAAGCAGCAGAAAAGAGTAATAACAAAATATTGAAGTTAAGTATTAGTCAAATTGCTGTTTAGACCGAAGTTTGGAAACAGAATTACCGCATGTAACTAAATAGAGACCATCTCCACGACATTTCAATCATTGCCCTACTGTTGCTTGGAAAATAAGCTATAATGGAAACTGCACACATTCAAGGCTGTATAAACTGGGTAATATGGTAGATGTCTGGGTATCGAAATTAATAGAGCAAAGATGCAAATACATTCCGTTTACTGAGATAAAATTGTAGCAAAATAGAATGAAAAATCTCGTGATTGAAAGGAAAGGTTTTTTTTCAACAGGGGAGCTCAGTGTTTCCTATCTTCTGCTGTCTGAACCCAAACAAGGGGCAATGTTATTTTCACCTTGCTCTCTCTGGACGTTTATAGTCAAAGAATAACGACATTATAGAGTGGGTAATAAAATGAGGAAAACATCAAATCGAACAACTCCAGACAATTTATCTGTGGGTCTGAAAAAGCCGCAGAAGGCAGTCACTATCGACAGGCACACAAAATGAATGATCGTGTTTAATTGATCAGATATTTTTCCGAATAAGTTAATATAAATGAGGATGTGTGTGATTCAGACCCAGCACTAAATGAGAGAAAAATTTGGTGAAGCAGTTTTATACGTCTTTGTTTGAAGAATTCAAACTTCAGGCGATACATTCTGTATTCATGACCTCATCTTATTTTAACCCATATCGTGGGCACCAATGTGTGCCGCAACACTCGCTGTTCACCCTCCCCCTCTACAATATCCTATAACGGCAGCAAGGCATCCTTTGCCCTAGTCTAAACCAACATACATATCGCATTTTGAAACTATTGTTCTAAATAACTTATTGAGCTTTAATGTAGTTTCATGTGTGCCACGTCAATCTATGTTCACAATGACCCAGCCAGTTAAATGGCAGAATAACATCCCAGTTTTGCAGTCCACTCTCATGTTCACAGCTTCACATCCAGCTGCAGTGTAGAACAATGTGTCTGTTTTACCTTGCCCTTACCTTTCACAATACCACATCCTTTTGTACTGGAAAAGAACATCACTACTTCAGACTCCACTCCATATTTTACAACTCAGCATCTAGTTGTGTTTTTGAAGAACATCCCCGTGTTCCATTCACATTTCTTTTCATGATAATTTAGCTGTTGTACTGTCGCGTTTATTTCGTACAATGGAACTCTTTATCACAATATCACATCCAGCTATGCTACATATTAATAATTATGCTGTCTAATCCTCTTGTTTAAACGCAATAAATCAGTTAGCCGTGGAAGAATTTTTCGATGTCATAGTTTACTCTCTGTTAAATATTGCACATTAATCTATACTTCAGAGGATGATTCATTTGCTCAATTCCACTTGATTATTCAGAATGTGGCATCCGGGCTGTACTGTAGTGGAACATCTCTGTGTAGCAGTGCATGCCACTGTTCAGCATAATACATTCAGTCGACCCATATAAGTACTGAATGATGCACAATGGCAAATTCTGATGTGTTGCAGATGGGTCTTTCTACATTCAGTTCACTATATTGTTCACAATAACTCGTCCACCTGCACTCCACAGAGCAGCTGTGTCTGCGACTGCAGTCGAAATTTCAGAAATGTTGTTCCATTCGTACTGTAGAGGAATGTCTCTTCATTATGTTCCATTCTTCAGAAAAATGCATTCAGCTGCACTTTGGAAGAATCCTAATTCTTCATTCCAGTCTATTGTTCTAAGTAGCATATCCAGCTACACTCCAAACAAACATCTCTGCACTCATTTCCAGTCAGTTCTCTTCACAATATCAGAACAAGCGTTTCTGCAGAGAAACATATTGTTCCATTCCACTCATT
The DNA here is from genome assembly GCF_964213995.1 of Mustelus asterias. Classification (NCBI taxonomy): domain Eukaryota; kingdom Metazoa; phylum Chordata; class Chondrichthyes; order Carcharhiniformes; family Triakidae; genus Mustelus; species Mustelus asterias. The sequence goes on along the minus strand of NW_027590326.1, from coordinate 424,437 downwards.
TTTTTCCCAATGGCGCAACCAGCTGTCACGTAGAACAACACGTCTGTGCTTATTGACTAATAATTAGTAAATAAAGGTTTAAAGGAGATGTACAAAGCAAGTTTTTTTACACGAAGGGTGGTGGGTCCCTGGAACTTTTTGCCGGAGGAGGTAGAGGAAGCAGAAACAACAGTGAGTATTAAGGGCACTGGAAAAATACATGAACAGGATGAGAATAGAGAGTCATGATCCCCGGAAAGGTAGGGGATTTTACTTCAGTCGGACAGCATGGTCGGTGCAGGCTTGGAGGGCCGAAGGGCCTGTTCCTGTGCTGTAATTTTCTTTGTTCTTTGTTGTTCAATTGTGTTCTAATCCTCTGACGATATGAACAGTATAAATTTTGAACATGCAATGTCATTGGCACCAATATTGGGGCAGATGGGACCTGTTCGGATGGGATGGTCTCCGTCTGAATCGTGCTGGGACCAGAGTCCTGGCAAATCGTATAACTAGGTTCCTTGATAGAGCTTTAAACTATTAAATGGGGCGGGGGATGGTGCAGTGATATGGGGATATACAAAATAGAAGGTAAAGGAGAAAGTATAAGTGCAGATTAATGTTGAAGATATTCAACTAGTTAAAAGAGTAGAGGGCTCGGGAGGTGTTAGTAGCGTTTCAACAAACCGGGTCCAGATAAAGGCAGGCATAAAGACACTTTGCCTGAATGCACGAAGCATTCGGAACAAAGTAAATGAGTTGATGGCACAAATCCAAACAAATGAGTATGATCTAGTGGTCATAACAGAAACGTGGTTACAGAGTGACCGGGACTGGGAACTGAATATCCAGGGGTATCAGACATTTAGGAAGGATAGACAGGTAGAAAAAGGAGGTGGGGTAGCTCTGTTAATAAAGGATAATATCAAGACGGTAGTGAGAGACGACATAGGTTCTAAGGAGCAAAACGTGGAATCGTTGTGGGTGGAGATAAGGAATAGTAAGGGGAAAAAGACACTGGTAGGCGTGGTCTATAGCCCCCCAAATAATAACTTCGAGGTGGGGAGGGCTGTAAACAAGCAAATAATGTATGCGTGCAAAAACGGAACGGCAATAATCATGGGGGAATTTAACTTGCATATTGATTGGTCGACTAAAATTGGACGTGGAGGGCTTGAGGAAGAGTTATTAGAATGCTGTCGGGATAGTCTCATTGAACAGCATGTTACAGAACCTACCAGAGAGCGAGTTATCTTAGATCTGGTACTGTGTAACGAGACAGGTAGAATTAAAGATCTTCTTGTGAGGGATCCTCTTGTGTTGAGTGATCATAACATGGTTGAATTTCTGATACAGATGGAGGGTGAGAAAGTAGGGTCCCAAATAAGTGTCCTCTGCTTGAACAGATAGGATGAGGTCGGAATTGGCTAATGTAGAATGGGCGAGCAGACTGGTAGGTAGGACAGCTGAGGAACAGTGGATGATTTTTAAGGAGATATTTTAAGTACTCAGCAAAAATATATTCCGGTGATAAAGAAGGACTGTAAGAAAAGGGATAACCAGACGTGGATAACGAAGGAAATAAAGGAGAGTATTAAAAAAAAAAACAGATGCGTACAGAGTGGCCAAAACGAGTGAAAAATCAGTGGATTGGGAAAGCATTAAAAAACAACAAAGAACGACTAACAAAGCGATTAAGAAAGGAAAGATAGATTATGAAAGTAACTAGCTCAAAATATAAAAAAAGATAGTAAAAGTTTTCACAAATATATAAAAAGGAATAGAGTGGCTAGAGTGAATGTTGGACCCTTGGAGGAGGAGAGGGGGATTTAATAATGGATAACGAGGAAATGGCTGAGTCTTTAAATAAGAGCTTTGTTTCGGTCTTCACGGTGGAAGACACAAATAGTTTACCGAATATTAGAGATCGAGAGTTGGTGGGAGGTGAGGTCCTTAATACAATTACTGTTACTAAAGAGGTAGTGCTTGGTAGACTAATGGGACTGAAGGTAGACAAGTCCCTGGTCCCGGATGGAATGCATCCCAAGGTACTGAATGAAATGGCTGAGGTAATAGCAGATGCGTTAGTCGTTATTTATCAAAATTCGCTGGACTCTGGGGTAGTGCCGGCTGATTGGAAAACAGCTACTGTTACGCCACTGTTTAAGAAAGGAAGTAGACAAAAGGCGGATAACTACAGGCTGGTTAGCTTAACGGGAAGATGCTCGAGTCCATCATTAAAGAGGAAATAGCAGAGCACCTGGATCAGAATGGTTCGATCAAGCAGGCGCAGCATGGATTCATGATGGGAAAGTCGTGTTTGACGAATCTACTGGACTTTTATGAAGATGTCACTAGTGCGGTTGACAGAGGGGAACCGGTGGATGTAGTATTTTTAGATTTCCAGAAGGCATTCGATAAGGTGCCTCACAAAAGGTTACTGCAGAAGATTGCGGTACACGGAGTTGGGGGTAAGGTTTTGGCATGGATTGGGGATTGGCTATCTAACAGGAAGCAGAGAGTTGGAATAAATGGATGCTTTTCTGGTTGGCAGTTGGTGACCAGTGGCGTGCCACAGGGATCGGTGCTGGGGCCTCAACTGTTTACCATTTACATAGATGATCTGGAGGAGGGGACTGAGTGTAGGGTATCAAAGATTGCTGATGACACGAAGATGAGTGGGAAAGCAAATTGCGCGGAAGATGCCGAAAGTCTGCAGAGAGATTTGGATAGGCAGGGCGAGTGGGCGAGGATCTGGCAGATGGAATATAACGTTGGCAAATGTGAGGTTATCCACTTGGGAATAAATAATAGTAAATTGGAATATTATTTAAATGGAGAAAAATTACATCATGCTACTGTGCAGAGGGACCTGGGGGTCCTTGTGCACGAATCGCAAAAACTCAGTCTGCAGGTGCAGCAGGTGATCAAGAAGGCGAATGGAATGTTGGCCTTTATCGCGAGGGGGATAGAACATAAAAGCAGGGAGGTCTTCCTGCAACTATACAAGGCACTGGTGATGCCGCAGCTGGAGTACTGTGTGCAGTTTTGGTCCCCTTATTTGCGAAAGGATATATTGGCCTTGGAGGGAGTGCAGAGAAGGTTCACCAGGTTGAGACCGGAGATGAGGGGTGTAGCTTATGAGGAGAGAGTGAACAGATTGGGTCTGTACTCGTTGGAGTTTAGAAGGCTGAGGGGTGATCCTATAGAGAGATATAAGATAATGAAGGGGCTGGATAGGGTCGAGGTAGAGAGATTCTTTCCACTGAGAAGGGAAACCAGAACTAGAGGGCACAGCCTCAAAATAAGGGGGGGGGGGGCGGTTCAGAACAGAGTTGAGGGGGAACTTCTCTCACAGGGGAGTGAATCTCTGGAATTCTCTGCCCATTGAAGTGGTGGAGGCTTCCTCGTTGAATATGTTTAAATCACGGGTAGATAGATTTCTGAACGCTAAGGGAATTAAGGGATCTGGGGAGCAGGCGGGTAAGTGGAACTGATTAGCTTCAGATCAGCCATGATCTTCTTGAATAGCGGGGCAGGCTCGAGGGGCTAGATGGCCTACTCCTGCTCCTATTTCTTATGTTCTTATGCTCTTATTAATAGGATGGGAATCGAGGGATATGGTCCCCGGAAGCGTACGGGGTTTTGGTGAAGTCGGGCAGCATGTTCAGTGCAGGCTTTGAGGGCCGAAGGGCCTGTTCTTGTGCTGTAATTGTTTTTGTCCTTTGATCAGTGGCGATCCCCCCAACCTCCACACCATGGCTGCCACCCCCTCCCCTCCCCCCCGGCTGATTCCCGACAGGCCGAGAGCCCCAGACTCACCCTCACGAGACAGCCCCCGCCCCCCTCGGATGACCACCCTCTTCAGCCCGCCCTAATGGCTTTCCTCTGTCTATCTCAGATTGATCCTGTGTGCAGAGTGGCACCGGGGCCACACAACCCCACCGATCTCCCCTACACCCCGCCATCAATAGGCACCGTCCCCGATCGGCAGTGCCAAGGTGCCCCCTGGGTATCGGACCTCTGCCCCTTGGGCATTGCCGGGGGCACAACCTGGCACTGCCAGGGTGCCCACACCCGGGGGCAACACCGCCACGCCTCCCGACGCTGTGGGGGGGGGGGGCGATTTCACTCCCTTCAGTGGGGCGGGGTCTCCCGCAAGTTGCCCGAACGTGGGAAGCTCGTCTAAACTCCGCCAGAGTGAAGTACTTCTGGCGGGGTGGGAGATTCAATCGGGACCGGAATGTTCCCGGTAATTAGATTGAAAACTTATTTAGAATACATTAAAACAGATTAAATGACTTACCTGTCTTCCCGCTGGTTTCCAGCATGGTCTGACTGGCGGCTGTTCACCGGCTCTGGGAGATACGCATGCATTCCCTGTGCATGCACAAATCCCGGAACAATGCCGGCGACTCGCATCTCCTCCCGTGAACTGACAGAAAAGTTGCGGGGCGCGATGGGAGAATTGAGGCCTATGTTTCTGTATGCCCCAGTTTCTATACCTTTTTCTCATAATTTCTGACAATTCAACCTGCAAAGCAAGCGTTTCTCATATTTCTGCATCACGCATGAACCCATATTCTCCTTCTTATTTTCATATGTGTCATTCAATTGTGTCCAAACCAGAGTCCTATTTACTAGTTTAACCTCTTCTCCTTCCAGGGCTAGAAAGCATAAAGTGACTTCACGCACAGCGTCCACCCTCTCAGACTTCGCGTTCAACAAATATTTTCCACTTGTCTTTCACATCCACCTGAGGTCACGACAAAACATGCATACTCCCAATCTCCCGCTTCACCGACCTTGCCTTTTCTTTGGCCGCTTTCTGATTTTTAAATTGTATTAGATTTTACGACGTGACAAATTAATTCAGCTGACACCATATTAAAATGTAATTTCTCAGCAAATTCACCAAACGGATGAATGCTCACATGAAATTCAGCCGGTTAATATAATCAATAAATTATGAGTTCTTCAAGAATTTCCTAATATACGTTCTACTCATCTCAGTTTTTGATTCAATCCTGGGGCAAGAGCGTCCCTGGCAAGCCAAAAATTCACCGCCCATTCCTCGTCTCCCTTGAACAGAGGTGCTTGCCAAACCACTTTGGAGGGCAGTTGAGAGTCAACCACATTGCTGTTGTCTAGTGTCACGTATAGACCAGATCAGGTCAGGACAGCAGGTTTCCTGCGCTGAGGGAGATTAGTGAAACATATATTTTTCTGATAATCTGCAATGGTTTCATGGTCATCTGCAGATTATTAGTTACAGATTTTTTTCTAATTGAATTCAAATTCTACCATGTGCCATGGCGAGATTCGAACCCCAGTTCCCAGAACATTGGTTGAGTTTCTGGATTAATAGTATGTCTACAAGATTATGAGGGGCATGGACAGAGTGGATAGTCAAAAGCTTTTTCCCAGGGTGGAAGAATAAATTACTTGGGGGCATAGGTTTAAGGTGCAAGATGCAAGGTTTAAAGAAGATGTACGAGGCAAGTTTTTTTGCACAGAGGTTGCTGGGTGCCTGGATAGCGCTGTCGGGGGAAGTGGTGGAAGCATCCTGTAGTGGAGGAATACATCCTGTATTGATATTCAGTTCCATGTCGAAATGCAAATAATTGAGACGCTCGATCTTATCAGTTCCCGCTTGTACATTTCCCAGCCAGCTCTGTTTTTTTTTTACTGCAACAGCTTCCCACTTTTAACATATTCAAATGGTATCGATGTCAACCACGTTTTTTGGCCGTTTAGCCTCGCACCTCGGTGTGCTCTGCAGCTGCTTACTGACATTGCTGACTCGGGTAGAATGGAGGCAACATCATTCAGGATTCATGTCTTCTGCTGCAGACAGGGCTATCAGTTAGCCAAAATATCACATTTGCTTTTGCGAATTTCGCTATATACCCCAGATATCCTCAGCAGCTGAGTGATCCTGAGCTATTTCTGCATTCCCCGTAGATAAAGGGATCTTCATCAGCACGTAGAGCTGATTACTACTTGGAGAGTGCGATGCCATCAACAGAATCCTCCACTAAGTTGGTTTATTTTCCTGTCGATCTGCTGGGCACACTTACCCTCTTTCCTTGCGCACTCCCGATTTTTCAAGTGGACCAGGCCTATAAATGAGAAACTAGGAGTCAATTTGGCAGGTTTCCGATCACAAAATGATCATTTCATTGGTACCCGCAACAGTATTGCAGGCACCAGCAGCACCCCACGAATCTCAACAGCTCCAGCAGGACTTACACAGGTACCGGTGGCATTGGCCTCTCTGCGATCAGTCATGCCAGTAGCAGAGGCAACACAGGCAACAATAACAGGGGCACCAAAGGCACTGACACCAGTTGAATCAGCACCCGCAGACCTGACGCCCAGCATCATTTGCATTAGTCACAACTGCACCTGTCATGCCAAACCCCGACTCTCACTTTCAAAGGGTTTTATTAGTTTGAGATGTATTTTAAATGGTGATGTTCAATCATGCTGCGATGCTGAATTAGTTTATAAAATTGATTCTTTAAACTTTGGAATTAAAATCATTAATGACTGACTTTAATCCCTCAACTGAAGATCAATAGTTAAAGGTGGCAGCTGCATCCGACAGTGAGAACAGTCCCGTGTCGGCCATAAATTCAATGTATGTATATACATATCTACAGATCGGATTTGATGTTGTTAACGTGGCCAAATCCATTTGCTGCTTGAATATAGATCTTATTTTTAATTGTAGGTTGTCACCAAAATAATCCAATATTCTCAAGGTGGTTGCACAGTCTCTGAAACAAACGTATTCTATAACTGAAATCGATATCTTCCCCTGTTTGCATCAATTGAAAAACAATATACGTTACTGAAACTGCAATATGCAAGTCGTGACATCAGGGGCGATGAATGGATTTAAAAATGCGTCACCTCAAATTTTACTGGAGATTAACTGCAGCAGAAAGGGAACATTACATTACAAAAAATATTGGAACAATTGATATGGCTTCGAAAATAGTCGACAAGGCTTTCTGCTGTCATAGGTCTTCCGGATATGTGGATATAACCACTGAATTTGCGAATGTCCGTTTGGGAATTTTACCTACTTTGATCAAATCAGTGGCCTCAGTTACATAGAAATGCAAGCAGTCAAATTACTTGGTTTCATTAAGAAATGTATTGAATTAGCCGTGCGGTTTATCATTAGTCCCACAACCGGTAACACACCACTATTTGGCACTCACGTTTCTGAAATTTAAATTTAAATTAAGTAGTGGAATATTTTGTAATGCTAAATCTGACCTTAGAGAAGACCAATTCTCTGCAGAACATTTCAGTGGGACACAGAGGAAAACATTGAATATGAGTCATTAACCAGAGTGGGATATCTGAACCCAGTCGCCATGTATTCCGGGAACGTCTGTGTATGGAATTCCACTGACTGTTATGGACGAGACGGGACGGTTCTTGGGAGTCTGTATAAGTAGAATTGTACTGATTGTGGGTCACTAACCATACATCAGCGGACGTTACTGTAAAATTGGAATAGTATTGATAAGTAAATGGAATGAAATAACTTTGTTGATTTTGTATTTTGTTGTTATTGGTGAATGAGCCCTGCGTTTCCGCAAGGTGCATTAGTGTTTTACCAATTAGATTGATGGAACAAATGAAGCATTTTGCTGTTGGTGAGTATATAAAGAAAATATGACTAAATATTCCTATATTTTATGATAAACAAATTCAAAAGAATCAGCCCTCAACTTGTTCCTGAGATTTAAAAAAAAACCGACTGCACTCTCGCAATTTTACAATCCGGGTGGTGTTGTTTATTTACACATTTTCCTCTAATAATTAACTCAGATGATTTGTTTGCACATTTATTGTTCCTGGCGAAACCCGTTGCCAGTTTAAACAGTTCGTGAAGCTGTTCTGTGCTGGCCACATTCAGACTCGTATTTTCCAAGGGGCATGCACGGTGGCACAGTGGTTAGCACTGCTGCTTCACAGCTCCAGGGATCTGGGTTCGATTCCCAGCTTGGGTCACGGTCTGTGTGGAGTTTGCACATTCTCCTCGTGTCTGCGTGGGTTTCCTTCGGGTGCTCCGGTTTCCTCCCACAGTCCAAAGATGTGCGGGTTAGTTTAATTGGCCATGCTAAAAATTGCCCTTCGTGTCCTGAGATGCATAGGTTAGAGGGATTAGTTGGGTAAATATGTAGGGATATGGGAGTAGGGCCTGGGTGGGATTGTGGTCGGTGCAGACTCGATGGGCCAAATGGCCTCTTTCTGTACTGTAGGGTTTCTATTTCTATTTCTATTTCATGGGACTTCTTGTTTCGATCGAATAGTGGCACTGTTGTAGGTAAAAAACCTCTGACACTATTAGTAGATCAAAATGCAGGTTTATTTTCACAATTGTGGGAGAAGTGAGGTTCGTAACAGTGGACCCAGGCCTTCTCATCGAACACAAGTAAGAACAGAGTTTATATATGTCCCGGGCCCCGCCCTCATTACATTGCAATTCTCTAAGATGTCTGTCATTGTTCACGGTGAGATTCTTGTTGTATTAGCAGTATCTTCCTCTGCGTAGTTTGTTCGATCTCCAAGGCCATGATTGTTCGTCATTTATATCCTTGAAACAACATCACAGGTTTTGCACAAACAAGTTAACTAATCTACATACAGGTTTGTATAATACTTTATATCAGGATAAAATGAATAACGTATGATGAATATATATATATATATATATGAATCTGTGGTTATACAAAGACAGAAGGCATACATGTCAACTCCATCGTGTTAAACAAAGGTACATAAAATGGAGACTGTTTAGCTTATTTCGAGCTGGGTTACTCGCATTTCTTGATAACAAATGGAGACAGAGGAATAGCTGTTCCTTTTATCTGGCACAGGCATGAAAAACACCGAACTCTGATAAAAACATGGACTCTGCAGTGTTCTCAACAAAATCACAGAGATTGGGTCTTAATGCTTAAGTGTGACAATGTAAAAGAAAATAGCAAAGTGCTGGGCAACGTGTTGCTTAATAAGAGAGAACATGTTGTTGGGATCAGTACATGAGTATGGATAATGGTTTGACTCAATAATAACAGACGCAGTGTTGAGATTCGAGCGACATTTTCAGGATGCTATCGTGTAACTAATTGTGCTCCCCGGGGATCAGTGCTGTGGTCACATTTATTTGCAATATATACTGATCATTTGGAGGAGGAGCACGAATGTGCGATTGCTCAACTTCGTAAAGGACACGAAATTAAAGAACAGACAAAAACAAAAATCAAAAAAGTTCAACAAATTAAATGGTCCTTCGGCCCTCCAAGCTTGTGCCGATCATGATGCTTTAACTGAACGAGAAGCACTGTCCTTATTCGGTCCGTATCCCTCTATTCCCTCCCTACCATGTGCCCATCTTGATGCCTCTTAAATGTTGCTCAAGGACAAGAAAATGTGGAAGTAAAGTGCTTCGGATTATCCAAATATTCAACGAATGGGTATCGACAGGTTAAGTGAACTTGGCAAGTGGGATATAATGTCACAACATGTGAAGTAATGCACTTTGGCCGTAAAAGTAAAGAATTTAATGGGGCAAGGCTGCCGAAATCTACAGCTTAAAAGGTGGCTGGGTGTTCTCGTGCATAAGTCACTAAAAGCTAAAATGCACATTCAGCCAGTAATTGTGAAGGACAATTGAATTTTAGCCTTTATTTCAAAGGGAAAGCGGAACACTTTGAAAGTGTTTCAAAGTGGAACAATGGAGAAGTCTTGCTAAAACCATGTAAGCTGTTAGTTTTCCAAGGACATATGAAGTGGAATTAGTGGGCAGTCAAATTATGGCTCAGTAGATTGATACTGGGTATGGAGGGAAATTCCAATGGGGAGAGGTGGAGGCGCTTGAGACTCTATCATTGGATTTTAGATGAATGAAAGTGAACCTTATTGAGAGAAATATCATTCTCAGGGTGCTTGAAAGTGTAGATGCCGACAAGGTTTTCCCCTTATTGGATGGTATAGGAACAGAGGGATATAATCTTAGTTAAGGGGTCTCCAAATAAAGACATACAAACGCAGAATGTCTTCTTTCAGAAACTAGTCAAACTCAGGAATTATTTGCCACTGCGAGTTGCAGTGATAGTATGAAGTGTGCTCGAGTCACAGAGTCACCTTTTTAATTTAAAAAGAGAACGAAGGGTTATGGTGAGAAGGTGGAAAAGTGGAGTTGATGATTATCGTTTCATGTCTGTCATTATCTCCCCTCGCTGGTGGAGCGAACATGATGGGACAATTGGCCGACATCTGTTCATGTATGTTATGGCCTGATGGTCTTCCGAATTTATCCACAAACCCATACATTTAGGATAAAAGAATGTGATATGCATGCTTCCTAGAGACAGCATAGTTAGCGTACATCGTGCATTTCCCCAGCAGAGAAATATTAGTCCGAAATACCCCAAAGTTTGAACCCAAATTCCGCACACAGTTGCTTTACAGTACAACTTCCGTGAAAAGTTTCGGGTGCATACAACGTGAATATTGATATCCCCATACCAGAGCTGGTGAACGTAAAACGAATTCGAAAGGGAATCAAGAGTCAATGAAAAGGAACGAAGCATTCCCTTCACCGAATGTCTCAGCAGGAGCGTGTGGAGGTAAATGTCTCCCATTCGGCCCCCTGGTGTCTGTCAGGCAAGTCCCCCGCTATTGAATCGTTGGTGCACTGCACTCTGGATCGAGTAGATACAGAGCGACATGGACATATTGAAAGTTTTCTTGGGATGACATCTCTCACCACAAGGCAAGCTCATTTGCCAAGACACTCCAGACAGACTGAGCCAGCGTATGAGGTTTCCGAGCACGTAGAAAGGAAACACATCTCGGAGCGGTGATTTTGTATTGTCAAATAGAACTGAAAGAACTCAAGTCAAGACATATTTTCGGCAACATTTGTGCACGTAGTTTTTCTTGGGAGACGCCAGTACATTATAATTAAGTAGACGTGCACTCTTTGCTATTGGACAATTATGCCCAAACCTTGTTAATAATTGTAAATGGACATAGATAACTTTTATACTAATGTGCATCTCTGATTGGTTATATGTTTGTTACTTGTAATCGACTATGAAAGTTTATCTGTTTCTCTAAATGATGTCCCAACTCTCTGTCTGGACACTACCTGGTGTATTACGGCGCTTGCTATAGCTAAGTAAATAAAACTGCTGATTTTAATCTTCGAAATACATTGTCTGGCTACTTCAAAGTTATAAAGTTTACATGTAACAAGCTAAAAAGTTAAACATAACCAGCAGATTAGCGACAGGTATGCCAATTGCTTTCATTGGATGGAACATAACTGAAGTTTGGTGACTATTTTCTTTTGATTATACTGTCAAAAGGGTATTATTGAAAACCGGCAGCTTGTTTAAAAAGTATAATCTGAACCGATTGTAGATCAGATGAAGGGAGAGTCTGGGGACGCTTCGAGATCAGTTGTAAGAAGCTGCGAGCGCGCAGAATGGTCCACAAGACAAAGGACTGTGGGCAAAGGCAACATCGGGTATGAAATGAAGGCGAAAGCTGAGGAGGAGAAAGCTGCGAATGCGAAATTCGTGGAATAGGAAGGATATGCAATAATCCCTCAAGCTTATCCATAAACATTGTATTTTAATTGGAAAGACGCAGAAACAGCAGTTGTCGACAACAGACAGTCAGCTGCGCAGTCCAAATGCTGGAAGCCTTGCAAATAAATCTGAGATAACTTATCTCAAGCTTCTACTTAGCTCCTTTTCAAGGATATGGGATATCGAGCTCCCTTCGCTGCAGTGCAAGTCACCGCAGTTGACCAAGAAACAGTTAAAGGAATGGAGGTATATGTTTTATTATTGAATCGTTGAAAGTTAAAATGGAAAAAGATGAGCATTTAACTGCAAGAAATTCGCATTGTTTTAAAATTCAAAAGATTGAGTTGTAGGCCTGACCTGTAGGAGAGAAGTTTTAAGGACGATGCAACTTTGAAGTTTGGCAGCGATCCAATCGGAAGTTTCCACTTTATAACTGCAGATTCCGGGAATCATTTAAATGTGGAAGTTATAAGTGTAGGCTGGAGGAATTTGGAATAACTGTGAGAATTTTAGGGTGATAATATTAAATCAGGCGTTGGAAATTGGCTAAAAAAGTATTTAAAAAATGTGAAGTTATAATAAAGATGAAGGGGGGATCTTGTTTCTTATTTTGTAGTGCACTGTCGCTTTAAGAAGTTGAAAATAGAAAGGACTTTTTTTGAATTTTACGAGCTGTGAGAACCAATGTGTTCTGTTTGGATTATCTGGACGGTCACAGATTTGCTTTGTCATTGCATGGCCGACATATGTTAACAGTTTAACATTTCGGGAAGAATAACCTTACGTTGAGTTTTAATTATAGTGGATTGGAAGGTTAAATACAGAATCAGGAGAAGACTTAAATAACTAATTTTTGTTATTGTTGTTTTAAACCACGTGTTATGCATCTCTGCTTATTCATGCAGAATATTCGCGGGTTGTATGTTCCAAGTTGGATTGTTTCCTGTCTGATATTGTGCTTTTAAATTTATCAATGTGGTTAATGGAGAAAAAGAAGGTCACACATTAGAGGAAGTTAAGGGTGGGTTGATCAGATGTGCAGAACAGCGGCAGATGTGACTACACCCTCGAAGATATAATAGACAAATAATATTTAATCAATGGAAGGACACGAGGAAGCTCATGGGAACAGATTGATCTTGGGGCACTGATTCAAAGATCCTTTAAGGCGACAGAGCAGTAGAAGATGATAGTTAAGAAGGCATATGGCACACTTGCTTCTATCTGTCGTGGGATAGTGTATAAGAGCAAGGATATAATGTTGAAGCTGTGCAGCAAGTTAGGTAGGCCACAGTTGGAATATTGCCTGCAGAACTGGCCCGTCCACATAGGGTGGATGTGACTGCACTTGACAGGGAACGGAGTATATTCACCAGGATTATGCATGGGATGGATCATGTGAGATCGAGGGAGAAAATGTTTGGACTGTTTTCCATAGAGCATGGAATGCTGAGGGATGATATGAGTTGTAGTCTAACTGGATGAAGTTTTAATCATTAGGAGCGACAGCAGAGGAATATTTCGACAGTTTGGCGGAGTTATTTCTTTATTCTGATGTTGGCGTCTGAATGAAACGGGGAAATGTTTGTCCCAGGTAAACGGGGCAACGTGTCTGGGTACAGATTTGACAGAGATGGATTACACACTTTAGAAGAGAAGGTTCAGACAATAAACGGGTTTCTGACCTCAAGGAACACAAGGAGTTGAAGTCTTTCCTCGATGTCATTAATTTCTTTGGCACATTGAGAGTGATCTTGGCGCCACTGCTGTGTTCCCCCCAACACACACCGCCCCGCCCCCCACCCCTCTTAGCACGGCTAAAAAGAAAATCAGAAATGTTACATGGCAAATATTTCAAATGCCAGTTGCTGTCAACCAATATACTAAACCATTACGATCTCCTGAGACCACTCTTTGTAACCAGCGGCGCCAGCCCCATGGGATAAGAGAGGCATTATCGCGCAGCTGGGGATGATGGGAAAGACTATCCAATCACGTACGAATCAGGAACCTATTGAATGCACAGCGGAAGCATGCCCAGATCGAACAAATGGTTTGGCAACAGTGTTCGGGTTGACGAAGTTTCACCAGTATGTCCACAGTCAGCATTTCACTATAATAACCGACCAGAAACAAACCTCTGTAGTGTTTGTTCAGGGAAGACAAGATCATTTTTCCTATCACATGAGCCCAGTTCCAGTGCAGAGCATTGATATTAGTTGCTCATGATTATAACACAGAACAGCGTGCAGAGAGGCATATATCCAACATGGATGCCTTGAGATACCTGCCCCGACCCACCGGCCTTCATTTTCTTCCGAATATGGATCAAGTCGTCATATATCTAAACTTCGTGGACACATTTCCAGCATTCACCAAGCAAAACCAGGCATCAACCCAAAAGATACTATATTGGCGTAATGATGCTACGCCCTCCTAATTTTTGGACCACAAGTGTTTTGGACATAATATATTACACACGTGTCTCTCTAAATATCAAGAGCTGAGTGTAGAAAATGGCATCACCTTGTGGGGAGCCCGGGTGGTTTCCCGCTTTCAGGCCAGTGATATCAACTTCAAGAATTACATAATGGCTACCAATACTTTCAGGGAGCTATGAAGACGCTTCTGGCTTTGCACGGTCAGTAATATTGAAAACCTGGCCAAGTGTTGCATAACCTCTCAGGAAAACTCGAGGATCCCACCAGTCGCCTCCTTTCATCATTGGCAATGACGTGGAGACCTCGGTGCGAGCACATGCAGAATTTACAGGGCCATTCATGAGCTCCATGTTTTTAATTATCATCGACTCCCATTCAAAACGGATGGCCTCTACTACCTCTTACAATGCTATAGAGAAACACTCGAACAATCTTTAGTTTGCATGCTTTACAGAAGTTTCTCGTGACGGACAGGGGAACATCATTTATCAGTGGGGTGGTACCAAGACCATCATGAGTACAAATGGAGTGAGGCACAGCCACAAACCAAACAGCCTGGCTGGGCGGATAGCCTAGATTTTCCATAATTGCACGAAGAAACAAACCACAGTTTCTCTAGAAGCATATCTCCCATGTCTCCTTATTTTCTATTGGACTGTCTCACATATAACGACGTGGTTGGCCCCGGCGCAGCTATCCATTTGTCGGCGCCTTCAGACAAGAATTAGCCTGACGTCCCCAAATTTCGCAGGCAACAAGAAACTTAAGTAAGGCGGCATGGTAGTCAGAGGCTGGATGAGGACTTCAAACAAGGAGGTATGGTCCACGAGAGGAACTTCAATGACGGCTCGCCATGGATAACCGTGTGTCGTACAATGTAAAATAAAACAGGGAGATGGGCTTCAATAAGCACCTAGATGATTTCCGTCATAGGGAACCCTCCAAAGGGGAAATTGTTTCTGTGGACGCACCACAATTGGCGTCCTTCAGACAGGCCTGTGAATGGGAAACTGAACCTTCGAAAAACTCAAAAGCAAATAATCTGGTTGATGAAGATTCTGGTTCAGACATGAGCAGTGGTGGCGGACCAGAGTTGGCCACCAAAATTGAGTGGCCTGTAGCGGTGATTCGTGGAAGAGGCATTCCCCTCTGTTGTCGGTAAAATAATACCTCTGAGACTGTTAGTGAGTCAAAGTACAGTGGTTTATTTTCACAAGCTTGCGGGAGAAGTCTGATTCCTAACACGGTTCTCTCGGCTTCTCGCCGAATACAGGTTAAGAGCGGGTATTTATACATCTATTTTCGCCCCTGATCATGTCCGCATTTTCTCATGATTATTGCTGCATCGGCAGTTCCGTCCTTCGCGTAGTCCGTGTAATCGTAGCCAATTCAAAGCTGTGATTGGCTGTTCTGGCGCCTCTATGTGGCAGACATTTGTGGTTTGTTTATCCAGCATACAAGATTATAAGTTTGCACAAACAAGTTAACTGAAGTACAGGGGCCCATATAACAATTGACATCGGTAAGGATAAATAGTATATAATGTATATATATGAATCTATTACTATACGATCACAGAAGATATGCATGCAAACTCCACCGTGTTAAACAGAAGTACGTAACATATAATAACATAAAATAGATACTAGCTGGGTTAGCCACATTCCTTGAACACAATTAGCCGGGGAAATCATAAGCTTGTGTACAACAGCAGATAGAGCTGCTTCCCTTATCTGTTTTTGGATACATGGAAACAAGTTCTACAGACACGAAAACAAGTTCTACAATGCTTTTTACAAATCTCGAAGTATTACAAAGTTCATTAACCCGTTCCCGTCTTCGCCCTGTCTGTTACATTCGCCCACAAACCCCCCCCCCCCCCACCACTGATAGGCAAAGAGATAAGAACATAAGGCCATAAGACAAAAGAGCAGAATTAGGCCACTCGGCCCTTCGAGTCTGCTCCACCATTCATTCATGGCTGATATTTTTCTCATCCCCATTCTCCTGCCTTTTGTCTATAACCCCTGATCCCCTTATTGATCAAGAATCTATCTATGTCTTCAATGTACTCAATGTCCTGGCCTCCACAGTCTTCTGTGGAAAACAGTTTCGCGGATCCACCACACACTGGCTAAATAAATTCCTCCTCATCGCTGTTGTGAAGGATTTTTTTCCTTTAGTCTGAGGTTGTACCATCTGTTTCTCGTTGTTCCTGCCAATGGAAACCTCCTCTCCACGTCCACTCTATCCAGGCCTCGCATTATCCTGCATCTTTCGAAACTCCAATGACTATAGACCCGGAGTCTTCAACCGTTCCTCATACTACAAACCCTTTATTCCAGGGATCATTCTTGTAAAGATGGAGAATGTCGAACGCTATGGGATCGACAGGGACCACTCGGACACGCAGCGGGCTGAGGTATATGATATTCCCATGAGATCCATGGGAATCACTGATTGATATCCCTGTGTGACTCGAAGATTGTGAGTTCCCTGAATAACAGATATTGTCCACACCAGCTGGAACTCGTTACCTTTTATAAGCAGGCACACGACTGAACCTACCGAAGTGCAGTTTCAGGCAGCGACGACTGTGTGAGCACCACGGTAGCAGTTTCAATTTGTATTCCTTTCCTGTCGGGTTTTCTGAATCATTACAGAGCTAAAAATGTTTAAAACAAAACTGCCCATGTGTTCTTAAGAGCACAGGTAGCTTAGTTACAGACATCCGAAATAAAGACAGCGAGTACGCAGATATACAGTCTCAGTAGTAGAACCTGATTATAAAATACCTGTGCATTCATACCTGGGATGTAAACAATAAACCTTTACAGCAGAAGTCCTGTACAGTGTTCTGTGTGAGGAAACTTTGAGTGGTTGCATTCCCAGGCCAATAATGTTGAGGCTTTGAGGTGTTCCAGTGGGAAGCAATAGCGATTGAAGCCCCTTGAATTAATTTATCCTCGGATGGAGGGGACCTACCGGAAATGGCCGTATTGTGTCCATCATGCACAATGCCATCAACAGATAATGTAAGGACAGGCCGAGGGCTCAAATTTTCCAGTTCTACCCACCACATTGATCATAGCGAACGGAAAACGGAACATGCAAAGCTCAGTTGACGGCAGGCGGGATTTTCTGGCCATGGGGCGAACGCGGCCAAATAGTTAACAGGATTTTGGATCGGACAGGGCCAGACGGACAGACAAGATTGGAAATGGACATGGACAATTACGAGCTTAGAAGGAAGGAAGTCACTCGAGCTGTGGGAACAGAATGAACCAGTTGAACATTCAGAGTCTGGAAAAAGGCACGATGTCTCTGAGGGGAGGAACTATACCCTCAAATAATAGTGAATGAAATCAAAGCAAATATTTAAAATCATTCGTGATGGACTCAAATCTGTGGATGTAAAACGGAACAAGAGACCATTAGATAACTTAACACAATTTCCGCTTTTGGAAAGAAAATAAAGCCATAACGTTGCTTTAAAAAAAAGATATCTGAGTAGTTACACATCACCAAACTAAGGTCTTCACTAACTTGGCTAAATGTATCCAATTCTTCGAATCACCTCAGAAATTTAAGGATATATTAGTGTGGTAGAAAAAAGTGCTTTGATTCTCTATAGACCTGTGCTCGATGCAGGAGATCCCTCGTGACAGATTTAAGTTGTTCTACCTTCTCATTTAACTCCTGGATATCCAAGGAATTTACCAGGGAGGTTCCTGTGGTTACCCTTGTGAGCACCTCACTAACTGTCCCTATTTTTCTCCTCTATCTCCGAACTCGAGAGGACCCCACGGCTGCGGCAGCCTGTCTCATAACAATTTTAGTTAACAAAACATATTTGCTTTTGGATTGTTCTGAACCGTATTCCAGCATTTGAATTGCGGAAATATTGATCAGAACCGGTACGATTTCATGTTTCACATTATCATACAAAATTTCTCCTTCGTTTCAAAGTACATTCCCGTTCTCCTATCCCTTAAAAACCATGGGACATGGCAATATTGCTGGAGAGGGAGTCGGAGTGGACGGTGGAGTAATAGGAGGGGAAAAACAAACATACAGGGACTGTGCCGCTGCATCCGTCTCCTCATAATATCCGTATACTCCGAGTCCCTTCTTGGGCAGCTGGGATGGGCCGAGCCCAGGTGCACATATAATTCCAAAAACACATCCATCCTTGTTCCTCACTTCCCTGTGGTCCACACAACCGGTGGTTCCATCGCTAGTATATCCGCATCCTTGCGCGGATAAACTTGCAACCAAGCATTAAAGTAAGTCCTATCTTTAGTCCAGTCTTTCCCTGCCGGAATGCAGATTCCGTCGGTGAATTTGTACAACGCTCCGTAGCCCATGGGACATCGGCCCGCAAAGGTCTGTTGCATTTGAAGAATCGGGTCGACATCATTCAGGGGAGGGAGTTTCTGAAGAGACTCCCAGGACGATAAGTCCGCAAAAGTGAAGTACCCATTTGTATTCCATGACCTTTGGGTTTTTTTAAAAAAGGAGCCTGGGGCACCATGCGTTAGAAATCGGTGCAATTAATTTAACTCCTTCCATGCAAGCTGACATCCTGGGGATAAAAGGAGCGAATTCGATTTAGGTTAGGGAAGTCTTAACATTTCTATCTCTTCAGGTGGCTACGGCAAGCGGTACCTTGGTCAAGTCCATGATATTGCCCATTTAAAAATAACACACACTCCATATAAAAGAAAAATAAACGTGTACGCCCAATTGCAATGTGTTGCCGAGCGCTAACCCACGCCTGCTAATGTTTAGCATACCAGGTAGTTTCCCATATCGGGACCATTGTAGGTTCAGCCATTATCCTTTGGATTATAACTCTTCAGTTTTCAAATCAATACATGCACAGGTGACACTCGTCATAATGACGTCGTAGGGTCCGGTCCATTTGGGTGCAAACCTCACTTGTTCAGGGGCCACTCTCAATAATACTCAGTCCATCTGCTGAGCAAGCACAGCTGCCTGCATTCCATCATTTTGCTCACAGAAATGTGGAATTGTTTGGTGATGTCAGGTCACCCCAAAGATGGCGCTGTCACAAAGCCTGCTTCAAATCTGAAAAAGCCTGTACTCCTGCATCTCCCCCCTCTATATTTTCCTGACTAGCCTTTCCTCCCTCTATCAAATCCTGTCAGGGCTTTACCACTTAGGCATCATCTTCCAAAAACCTCCTACAATAGCTAAAAAGTCTTCAATTCTTGTTTTACCCCTTTTCTGGTTACAAAAAGCCTTTGTACAATCCTTTTTTCCCAAATGTTATAATGTAATAACATCGGTGAAACAGAAATCAAACCTTTCAATTTAATCCCAGGCCATAACTTGCTTTGATTGTTCTTGTCTTAAATCACATCATTGTTTTAAGGTAACTCGCTTACAGCACATTTTCTTATGTCGGAATCATCCCAAACTCAGAAAACAGTGCTGTGGGCTTTCAACTGCCCATTAGTGTCTATCTTATCTCTTCTTTCTTTTAAGGAAACTTTATTCCTTCTTCTATAGCTATCACCAAAACTGCGGTCTACTTCCTCGAATCCCTTTAAATGTCTCTCTTGTATCCAATGAGTCCCACTTTTGATTCTGTCCTCCTCTGTTTACTATCAGCTCCTCTAAAACATATCTTTTATGACCCTGTTCATTTTCTTTTCTCATTTATTCCACTGAATTATTTCCCTCATCTCTAATTATATTAATCTGTCAATTTGGTGTTATCGGCGGCTCTCCCTTTTAGCCCGTCTGGCATCTAATGCAGTTTTCAACCGTCCCATATTCAAAAATTACAAAGGGTATGCTTTGTGTTCAGAACTACTGTTGTTGATTCATTAACTTTGCATGTCCATGGAACAAATTTTAATTAGAAAGCATTATGGCAGTAAAATAATCCCCATCATTAAACACGCACTCCCATTCTACCTAATGTAACTCCTTTTTCAGTTAGATTTTTGATGTTATGTCTGAAAATTACTGCAAGCCTTTTAACGCAAAGTTCCATCCTGTCTGGGACAGAATGGGTTAATTCTCTGCTTGTTTCAGTTGGGGCGGAATAAGTTCACTCAGATGGACATCATCACTTCAAACATTCTGGAATAATTCTTTCCATTTATCTTTTCATTGTCAGTTGTATCAAAAATATGTTTTCGAATTTAACAAAAAGCCTGATCCACATTAATCCAAAATAAGATTTATTTTCATCACTTTTAAATATCCCTATTAAATTAAGACTTTTATACTTTCTTACAATCTCTCCAGTTTAAGCTCAAAATTTGCATGATTAATTATTTCTACAGCTCTGCCTCTGTCACCAAGATGTGGAGATGCCGGCGTTGGACTGAGGTAAGCACAGTAAGAAGCCTCACAACACCAGGTTAAAATCCAATAGGTTTATTTGGCAGCACCAGCCTGAGATTCCGAAAGCCATTGCTGCCAAATAAACCTGTTGGACTTGAACCTGGTGTTATGAGACTTCTTAGGAAGGAGAGACTCCGAAAGCTAGTGCTGCCAAATAAATCTGGAACCAACACAGGCAGATACAAAATCAAGTCAACTGTATGCTGAAATGGTTAATTCTCCTTACAACTTTTCAGATGTAATGTAGTGCCATCTTGAAATTGACTTTCGTTTCCCAACATGGCAGAGCTCAAATCTCTGTTCGTTTCCTGCACTTAAGAATGACCATGGCCAACAAGATTAAGGAACCTTGACCCTGCCTCAATTGCACTATCGTAACATTTCAACTGGGGGAAAGTAATTTATTCAACTCGTGCACAGAGAAGCAATTCACTTTGATCTGCTTTACCCTATTCCAACACATGATGCTTCAGATCGCACTATTATACCCTCTCTCTCTCTTTGCCGTACACAGAGTCGGTGCTTGCTTGTTTCTTTTAACCCTTTACTCCCCTCCTTTGTTGATGATGCTTCAGACCAACCAATTTGACCTGATTTGATCATGCTGTCAATAACTTTCTTATTTGCCTCCGCTAGACTGGTACCAGCCACCAGTAACTGGGGTCTATCATACACAAGCTTGTGATTAAGCCAGCTGATTGTGTTCAGGAATGTGGCTAAGCCAGCTAGTATCCATTCTGTGGCATTTTAATATTCTGATCTTCTGTTAACATGGTGGAGTTTATATGCATGCTGTTTGTGATCGTATAACAATAAATGCATACAGATTTATTATGTACTATCTATTCCTACCAATATAAATTGTTATACTGGTCCCTACGAATATAAATTGTGATACAGCTAACTAAATTAACGATATTATTCCCGCTGAACCTATTCTTTAAATCTCCCTTCAACAATAGATAATTAATTTGTCTGCAGAGAACAAAAAACTGCCGGTATTGTGTGGGGGTCTTTTAAAAGAGGCACAAGACACATTGAATGGGAACGCGGACCAACATTTTGGGATGCATGCGCAGAAAGTAGTGTGATATTTGGTTGATAGGAAGTACATTAGAAGTGGAACAATTCTTTCGATGGGGTCTTCAGCATGTTTTCTTAATTGCGAGCTCCCACACGTTTTCCAGTATTCGGGGCATATGATTATTATGAGGACATTATTTTGTTGGCTGCAGTTGGCGTTATTTTCTCTGGAGGCATTATCTGGTGATAGAGAAATACATAATTGTTTGGAGAGGCATAATTATTTCGAGGGCAAAAGTGCGCTCCATCATTTTCTGTGTGCTGTGCAAGTTCCTATATTTCCTCCTAGGGATAGAACATAGAACATAGAACAGTACAGCACAGAACAGGCCCTTCAGCCCACGATGTCGTGCCGAGCTTTGTCTGAAACCCAGATCAAGCTACGGGCAGAATGTAAATTTGGACACAAACAGATCAGTCACGATCTTACTGAATAATGGATCCGGTGTGAGTGGTCTACTCTTCATTCCAACTGATTTGTTTTCAAGGAAACATGTTGTTGCTTCATTATGTCAATTTCACTGTCGTCACCGAAACCAAAAGAAAAACGTAGGTTTCGTTCTGAAACCAAGACCTGCAATTATATGAACGTCCGTTTGCATTCATTTATTTCCCGTCCTTATATGTCCTTGACATGTCGCTCTTTCTTGGCCTTTTCAGAGAGCATTTAAGAGTCAACAAGATTGCTGAGCATGTGAAGTTAAGTGCGCCGACAAGGTAAGATGGCAGATGTCTGTCTGTAAATGTTCTCAATGAATCAAATAACGTTACTGTCAATGGACAATATTTCATGGACATCATTGGACTATATTTCTTGACATTTAATCCATTCACTTTTCAACTTCTGCCGTGATGGGATTTGAATCCTGTTTCCTCCTGAGATATGGGCTGGTTTTCTGTCATGACTACTCAAGCGATAAGACCACAGTGCCACCCACTTCCCCACATTCGTGATTTGAAATATCTCTGATCCCAGAACAAGTATAAAACATGACCCATGACTATATTTGTCTAATACATATGGTACCAATAATGTTTTCACCAGTTGATGAGAAATTTGGATTATCGAGTGAGGATGTGGAGTGAAATTACTGCAGAGAGAATGCTCTTGTTTTTTTGTCAGTTTATAAGTTAAAGTGTACATGTGAAGTGTGCACCACTGTCTCCAGCAACTCAACTGAAGCTTTTGAACAGCATGTTGCTGTTTCCTTGTGTGTCTGCAAAGGAACGCTGTAACTCAGCTCAGGTTCACCTCTCCATGTGTTTCTCCTCCGTCTTTGGCTGCCGCCATGTTGGTCATTGCCACTGTGCCAAGATATTTTAATGCAAAAGGTGGAAGTAAGAAGCGAATCTTTTCAGAATCAAAAAGAACCTAAACGGCGGAGTTACGAAAATGTGGATAATCAAGGGAAAATAAATAAAATGCAGCGTCGGTTCAAAGGATGGAGAAAGTATGCTTGTGGGGATTGCTCCCCCTCTTCTATTTCCACAGGGTGCATGACTGATTGAGGCTTTTCCCAGCCACAAGTAATTGTGGGACCCTGGACCAGCATTGCACCATCACTCACTGAGACAAATTAGTCAATATGTAGCCCCTATTTAATACCCTGTTATTTTCCGTTGAGATGTGAAGGAACTGGTATCAACACAGGACTGGAGTGTCCCATTCATAGTATTGCCTTTCATGTCATGTGCTGCCTCACTGCATAGTTCAATTTCAAGGGGTTTGCCAGTTCAATTAACCTAAAGTGAATGGTTGTCATTGACTTAATTGGGTGCTTGGTTGGTACCAAGGAAAAAAAAACAGCAACTTGGGATCTCTCTTGCAGGGCCACAAGCTTTAGAGGTGCTTGAGACACCTTACCATTGTGAGCCCTGGGCAGAGAGCAGCAGACAGCTTTTCAAGAAATATGACTTTACGAACCCTGCACTTACAGTGGTAATCATGCAAACACTGAACAATAAAGTAGGGACTCACTGGAAAGCTGGAACTCTTACCGTGGCCTGCAAAACGTTCTGTTATCTATTACTGCCCTCAGGGACAGGGTGTAATCCACTACAAGGATTTTGGGTGAGAGGAGAGACATTTCGAATCAGAGATTTAAAAAAAAACATTTTAATTCTGGAATCTAATGGGGAGATTCGCTGGGAGGTTTGCCTTCTAAACACAAGTTACCTGCGGTTGATTTACAGATGGGAATGCATTGAAGTCCTCATGGTTTTCTGTGTGGAATAACAGATTTCTGGGAATAAATTAATGGCTGGAGTCTAGTCGAGGGCTTGTTTTGTGGAAGACGTATTGAAAAATAGATTACTGGGTCACAAGCATCACAAATATCTGGACGTCTTTTTGATTTCATGATACCCATAAACTTGATATTTCATAATTGCAAATGTCATATTGTACACTGACATTGGTTTGACAAACACCAAGTCAAAAACAGTAACATTGTCATCAGAATCGAGATAATGTCCCATTGGATGAGGTAAAGCGGTTGATGTGTTGTATATGGATTTCAGCAAAGCGTTTGATAAGGTTCCCCATGGTAAGCTTTTGCAGAAAATACGGACACATGGGATTGAGGGTGATTTAGTGGTTTGGATCAGGAATTGGCTAGCTGTAAGAAAACAGAGGGTGGTGGTTGATGGGAAATATTCATCCTGGAGTTCAGCTAATAGTGGTGTACTGCAAGGATCTGTTTTGGCGCCACTGCTGTTTGTCATTGTTATTAATGAGCTGAATGAGGGCGTGGAAGGATGGATTAGTAAATTTGCAGATGACACTAAAGTCGGTGGAGTTGTAGACAGTGCGGAGGGAAGTGGCAGGTTACAGAGGGACATAGATAAGCTGCAGAGCTGGGCTGAGAGGTGGCAAATGGAGTTTAATGCGGAAAAGTGTGAGGTGATTCACTTTGGAAGGAGTAACAGGAATACAGAGGACTGGACTAATGGTATCATACTTGGTAGTGTGGATGGACAGAGGGATCTGGGTGTCCATGTGCATAGATCCCTGAAAGTTGGCACCCAGGTTGATAGGGTTGTTAAGAAGGCATACGTTGTGTTAGCTTTTATTGGTAGAGGGATTGAGTTTCGGAGCCAGGAGGTCATGCTGCAACTGTACAAAAGTCTGGTGAGGCCGCATTTGGAGTATTGCGTACAGTTCTGGTCGCCGTATTATAGGAAAGATGTGGAAGTGTTGGAAAGGGTGCAGAGGAGATTTACCAGGATGTTGCGTGGTATGGTGGGAAAATCGTATGAGGAAAGGCTGAGGGGCGTGAGGTTGTTTTCGTTAGAGAGAAGAAGGTTAAGAGGTGACTTAATAGAGGCATACAAGATGATCAGAGGATTAGATAGGGTGGATAGTGAGAACCTTTTTCCTCGGTTGGTGATGGCTTGCACGAGGGGACATAGCTTTAAATTGAGGGGTGGGAGATATAGGACAGATGTTAGAGGTAGGTTCTTTACTCAGAGAGTAGTAAGGGCGTGGAATGCCCTGCCTGCAGCAGTAGTGAACTCGTCAACATTAAGAACATTCAAATGGTTATTGGATAAACATATGATGATATTGGAAGAGTGTAGGTTAGAGGGGCTTTAGATTGGTTCTACTGATTGGCACAACATCGAGGGCCGATGGGCCTGTACTGCGCTGTAATGTTCTATGTTCTAATATCGTCAGAAATCATGTTTTGTGTTTCTTTGTACTTTTGTTTCCGGATTCAACTTAGGAAACAGTGCTCGATTTAGCTTCACAGTCCAGTTACATTTTTGTTGCTTGTAGGGATAGTTCAATATTCAAGCCCACTTATCAAGCTGACAGGAGTTCAATTTTCATTTTGATTTTGCGGAATCAAATGTCTTTCTTGTGCATTAACAGCCCATATCTTTTGTTGCAAAATGATTTTGCAGCTTTATGAAGGATGTTAAGATGCTTCTTTGTTCCACACATAGTGGTTCGTATAGTTCCTTTGTGCTTCATTTGTTGTGATGTTTTCGTTTGTCGCAGTCCCTTTTCAAATGATTTATTTTCAATTCGTTTTTTTAGCCACGTCACTCATTTTTTCTGGAATTTCATAGCTCCTTGTAGCACTGTACATTTTTTACACAATAAATGAACGTTTTCAATACTGTTCGTAATGCGTTATGAATGGTCTTTATTTAAGTGTTCACTTGTCGTTATGTCCTTCACATCTGGTTGAGTATCACTAAGGATCACGTTTAAACCAATATCCCTACTCATTGACGAGGAAAGATCAATGTGCAAATTCAGTGATTTTGCATGACAAATCTTAATTTTGAATTTTGCAGGTACTACAGTTATTTTTCATGATGAATTGTTATCTTAGCTACCTTGATGCAACAATAATAAAATTTGGATCCGTATTTCTTCAAACGGATGACGAATGGACAAAAATGTTTCATTCATTGGAATGAATTAGAAAATGTGAAATTCCATAGCATCCATCAGCTCATTCAAGTTCCTCTTCTGACAACTCTGCATGCAGCTCACCAGTCTACCTTTTAACCAGAATATTCAATTTTAAGCTGACTATTTAAATCATAGAAAGCCTACAGTGCAGAAGGAGGCCACTCGGCCCATCGAGTCCGAACTGACAACAATCCCACCCAGGCCGCACGGCCGTCACCCCAGATCCTTACCCCACTACTCCATCTAACCTACACATCTTGCGTGATTACAGGGCAATTTAGCATGTCCAATCAACGTAAACTCACATCTTTGGAGTGTGGGAGGAATCCTGAACAGCAGGAGGAAACCCACGCAGATGCAAACTCCACACAGACAGTGGCCCGAGCCGGGAATCGAACCCAGGTCACTGGAGCTGTGAGGCAGTAGTGCTAACCACTGTGCCACTGTGCAACCCCAATTGAATTGTTTAGCAACGTCTTCAAACGAAATAAAGAACGCTGCCACATCCGTTGCATATTTAATACGAAGATCTTGTACAAACAACCATTTCCCCACTAAATTCCCGTCAAAACTACTTTCCTCCTCAACATTTTCTCGTGCCTCTGTTTCAATCATCGGTTGTTCAGCTGAAATTCTCTCTCTCTCTTCATTTCTCATTCTCATTCTTCGTTTTCAAACTTTGCCCTTTCTAATTCATTGTTTCATCGCAATTTCCCTTTGAAAAGTCGCTCTTGTTTTTTTTTGTGACTTTCCTTAATTTCAACTTTCTAAATTTCCATGGGGCATCACTTTCGGCCTGAAATGCCGGTTCTTGCTTCTGGAGCGCCGGACATGAGATTGGGATGTTCCGGAATTCCCGGCGCATGCGCATTTGCGCTCAAAGCGCACTTTTCAAGAACCTGCGCTGTGGGTGCTGATGGGCCATCGCTGCGTTGAAGCAGCACAACATACCTTAACGAGACAGCGCGAACTTGGTCTGCTTGCCCGGATATTCCGTGAGGTATTACGATAAAAGTCATACACCTATTTTCGTAATCGACAATCAGCGAGCAACGAACAAGGAGATATCTCTCCGAATAGTTTTGAGGTTGGGATGTTGGAAAGCATTTTAACTTAAGTGCTGCATTTTACGTTAATCTTTTCAAACCTCAGTAGGGAATTAAGAAAAATAATTCATTTTAATTTCCGTTGTGTGACCTTGCAAGCCTCAGTAACGAAATACATAAGCAATTTAATAATGTAGTTTATGTTGATTCTTACAAACCTAAATTTAAAAATGCCGAACTAATTTGATCAGGGAGTTTATGTTGATGCTTCCACATCTAAGTAATGATTTTAAAAGTCTTAGGGAAGTTTAATGCCTTACTTGATGTATGCAAGTCTCCTGTAAGCTGATATGAATTATCTCCCTGACAGTAATTTAGAATCCTGTCCAGACTGTAAATCTGGAGTCATGTCCCACAAGTGTTCAGACCTCCACCTCCACATCATATGAAATGAGATCAGGGGAGATGTGTGCCAGGAGACTGCGCTTCAGCAAGGAAACAATGGGATGCCTTTTTGAAATATTGACTGAAGACCTGAAACACAACTGTAACTGCCGCACTGCCATAACAGTGGAGATGAAAGTCACAACAACAGTGAGGATTTTGGCATCTGTGTCCTTTCAATATGGCATTAGTGATATTTGTAGCATTTCCCAAAATGACAAAGATTCTGGTCGCGTGTTTTGTTGTCCTCGAGCATGGACTGAGCATTCACCCAGTACTTCAATTGCCTTCGGAGATGGAGGAGCTGGATGAAGGCAATATGGAGCGTGATGGAGAAGCTGGAGCTCCAGGTGACGCACGAGCAATTCGAGATCGCCTGGCACTACTGCTTTTGGACAATGAGCTTTTAAAATGTTTATTTCGTCTGTCCAAACAATCCCGTTCACTCCCTTGCATCCATTCCTCCCTTCAAACCCTCCATTCCCCTGACCACCTTGTCTGCAAAAAGGAAGAAACCGTTTTGTTAAAGAAGAAAATCAATAATGTCCATGGTGTTAAAATTATAAAAGATAGTTTAGTGCAACTTTTTTAAATTGAGGTAGTTATGTTAAGTTAAATATCAGCATGAATAAAGTTGTTTAAATGTAAAAAAATGTTGTCATTTGTTTAATATTTTTTCCATTAAACTTGACAAAATTGTACAAATTATTTATTCAAATATCAAAATGCAACATTCAAACATGAGGATACTCATTGAGTAATTGAACTAAACGAGGCGGAAATATTAACCATAACAGAATTGGAATAAAAAACTCAAAATTGAATACCCATAAGAGGAGAGGAATGTTGAGATAGAGGTGGCAGTGTTGGAGGGAGAGGAGTGGGATCCTAATTCTTGCTGCGTCGTCCCCGGGCCCTTCCCCGTCCACATGGCGTATCCCCCTGTATCCCGGATGGAGCCGGGTCCTGCCCAGCGGCAACTGTCTCTGAATGGGATGGCTAATGGCCAGATGCTGCAGTAGCAGGTGTCACCACTTTATTTATTAAGTGCAGACAGAACTCATTTTCCTGTCTTCGTCGCTCATTCTGCTGCATTGAAGTCTTGCACCGAAATCTGTGTCAGCAGCTCATTCTACTGCACCGAACTCTGTCTCAACATTTCATTCTGCTGCAACGAAGTCTCATGATGCTGTGTCAGTAGCACATTTGCAATTTGGAGCTCCTGGGAGACAACAGTCAGGGCTCAAACTTTTCTCCTCCCAGTTTCAGCATAACCTTCAGCTAACACCATTGGAAGCTCATACAATTAATTAATCATTTGCTCACTGCCATTGACTGTAAGAAGTTGAGGTTCTGGAGGTGCAAAGGCTTCTCCAGCAACGAAGTCATCTCACATCCTGAAGGTTAAGAACATAGAACATAGAACAGTACAGCACAGTACAGGCCCTTCGGCCCTCGATGTTGTGCCGAGCTTTGTCCGAAACCAAGATCACGTTATCCCACTCCCTATCATTCTGGTGTGCTCCATATGCCAATCCAATAACCGCTTGAAAGTTCATAAAGTGTCCAACTCCACTATCAAAGCAGGCAGCTTATTGCACATCCCAACCACTCTCTGAGTGAAGAACCTTCCTCGGACATCCTTCCTGTATCTCCCACCATGAACCTTATACTTATGCCCCCTTGCAATAGCTACATCCAACCGAGGAAATAGTCTCTGAACGTCCACTCTATCTATCCCCCTCATCATCTTATAAACCTCCATTAAGTCGCTTCTCATCCTCCTCCGCTCTAAAGTGAAAAGCCCTAGCTCCCTCAGCCTTTCCTCATAAGACCTACCCTCCAAACCAGGCAGCATCCTGGTAAATCTCCTTTGCACTATGTCCAATGCTTCCACATCCTTCTTATAGTGAGGTAACCAGAACTGCACACAATATTCCAAATGTGGTCTCATCAAGGTCCTGTACAGTTCCATCATAACCTGACGGCTCTTAAACACAAACCCCCTCTTAGGAAACGAAAACACGCTATTGGCCTTCTTCATGGCTCTATCCACTTGAGTGGCAACCTTCAGAGATCTGTGGATATGAACCCCAAGATCTCTCCGTTCCTCCACATTCCTCAGAACCCTCCCGTTCACTCTGTAATCCACATTCAAATTTCTCCTACCGAAATGTATCACCTCGCACTTATCAGGGTTAAACTCCATCTGCCATATTTCGGCCCAGCTCTGCATCCTATCAATGTCTCTTTGCAGCCTACAGCAGCCCTCCACCTCATCCACGACTCCACCAATTATGGTGTCATCAGCAAATTTACAGACCCACCCTTCAAATGGAAGTTATAGACCGGTGAGCCTTACTTCTGTTGTGGGCAAGGTATTGGAAAGGATTGTAAGAGATAGGATTCATAATCACCTAGAAAGGAATAATTTGATTAGGGACAGTCAGCCCGGTTTTGTGAAGGGTAGGTCATGCCACACTAACCCTATTGAGTTCTTTGAGAAGGTGACCAAAGAGGTGAATGAGGGTAAAGCGGTTGATGGGGTGTATATGGATTTCAGCAAAGCGTTTGATAAGGTTCCCCATGGTAAGCTTTTGCAGAAAATACAGACGCATGGGATTGAGGGTGATTTAGTGGTTTGGATCAGGAATTGGCTCGCTGTAAGGAAACAGAGGGTCGCATGTGATGGGAAATATTCATCCTGGAGTTCTGTTACATGTGGTGGACCACAAGGATCTGTTTTGGGGCCACTGCTGTTTGTCCTTTTTATTAATGACCTGGATGGGGGCGTGGAAAGATGGATTAGTAAATTTGCAGATGACACTAAAGTCGGTGGAGTCGTAGACAGTGCAGAGGGAAGTGGCAGGTTACAGAGGGACATGGATAAGCTGCAGAGCTGGGCTGAGAGGTGGCAAATGGAGTTTAATACGGAAAAGTGTGAGGTGATTCACTTTGGAAGGAGTAACAGGAATACAGAGTACTGGGCTAATGGTAAGATACTTGGTAGTATGGACGAACATAGGGATCTGGGTGTCCATGTGCATAGATCCCTGAAAGTTGGCACCCAGGTTGATAGGCTTGTTAAGAAGGCATACGGTGTGTTAGCTTTTATTGGGAGAGGGATTGAGTTTCGGAGCCAAAAGGTCATGCTGCAACTGTACAAAACTCTGGTGTGGCCGTATTTGGAGTATTGTGTACAGTTCTGGTCGCCGTATTATAGGAAAGATGTGGAAGTGTTGGAAAGGGTGCAGAGGAGATTTACCAGGATGTTGCGTGGTATGGTGGGAAAATCGTATGAGGAAAGGCTGAGGGGCTTGAGGTTGTTTTCGTTCGAGAGAAGAAGGTTAAGAGGTTACTTAATAGGGGCATACAAGATGATCAGAGGATTAGATAGGGTGGATAGTGAGAACCTTTTTCCTCGGATGGTGATGGCTAGCACGAGGGGACATAGCTTTAAATTGAGGGGTGAGAGATATAGACAGATGCTAGAGGTAGATTCTTTACTCAGAGAGTAGTAAGGGCGTGGAATGCACTGCCTGCAGCAGTAGTGGACTCGTCAACATTAAGAGCATTCAAATGGTTATTGGATAAACATATGGATGATATTGGAATAGTGTAGATCAGAGGGGCTTTAGATTGGTTCTACTGGTCGGTGCAACATCGAGGGCCGAAGGGCCTGTACTGCGCTGTAATGTTCTATGTTATGTGTTCAGCCCCCTCCTCCAAGTCATTGATAAAAATCACAAATAGCAGAGGGCCCAACGATGATCCCTGTGGTACCCCGCTGGTAACTGGTCTCCAGTCTGAAAATTTTCCATCCACCACCACCCTCGGTCTTCAATGAGATAGCCAGTTACCTATCCAATCAGCCAAATCTCCCTCTATCCCACACCTCCTTCCTTTCTTTATGAGCCGACCATAGAGAACCTTATCAAGCGCCTTACTAAAATCCATGTATACGACATCAACTGCTCTACCTTAATCTCCACACCTAGTTACCTCCTCAAATAATTCAATCAAATTTGTGAGGCAAGACTTACCCTTCACGAATCCATGTTGACTATCCCGGATTAAGCCGCATCTTTCCAAATGGTCATAAATCCTATCCCTCAGGACCTTTTCCATTAACTTACCGACCACCGAAGTAAGACTTACTGGCCTATAATTACCAGGGTCATTCCTATTTTCTTTCTTGAACAGAAGAACAACATTTGCCACTCTCCAGTCCTCTGGCACTATCCCGGTGGACATTCAGGACCCAAAGATCAAACCCAAAGTCTCTGCAATCTCATCCCTTACCTCCCAAAGACCTAGGATATATCCCATCTAACCCAGGGGACTTATCGACCCTCAGACTTTTCAAAATTGTTAATACATCTTCCCTCAGAACTTCTACCTCCTGCAGCCTATCAACCTGTATCACACTCTCATCCTCAAAAACATGGCCCCTCTCTTTGGTCAGCACTGAAGAAAAGTATTCATTCATCGCCTGTCCTATCCCGTCTGACTCCATGCACCAGTTCCCACAGTTGACCAGCCCTAACCTCACCCTGGTCATTCTTTTACTTCTCACATAAGAGTAAAAAACCTTGGGGTTTTCCTTGATCCGACCCGCCAACGACTTCTCATGCCCCCTCCTAGATCTCCGAAGCCCTTTTTTTAGCTCATTCCTTTCTATCTTGTAACCCTCAAGCGACCCAATTGAACCTTGTTTTCTCATCCTTACATACCCTTCCCTTTTCCTCTTGACGAGACATTCAACCTCTTTTGTGTACCATGGTTCCCTCACTCGTCCATTCCCTCCTTGCCTGACAGGGACGTACCTATCAAGGACAGGCAGTATTTGTTCCTTGAACAAGCTCCACTTTTCATTTTAGCCTTTTCCCTGACAGTTTCTGTTCCCATCTTATGCTCCCTAATTCCCGCCTAATCGCATCATAATCACCCCCCCCCCCCCGTTATAAAACTTGCCCTGCTGTATGGCCCTATCCCTCTCAATTGCAATAGTGAAAGACACCGAATTGTGGTCACTATCTCCAAAGTGCTCTCCCACAAACAAATCTAGTTCATTACCCGGGACCAAATCCAAAGTAGCCCCACCTCTTGTCGGCCTATCCACATATTGTGTCAGGAAACCCTCCTGCACACACTGTACAAAAACTTCCCCATCCGAAATATTCGCCCTACAAAGGTTCCAATCAATATTTGGAAAGTTAAAGTCACCCTGTGACCTCCACACCTATCCATAATCTGCTCTGCAATTTCTTCCTCCACATCTCTATTACTATTTGGGAGCCTATAGAAAACTCCTGACAACGTGACCGCTCCTTTCTTATTTCTGACTTCAGCCCATATTACCTCAGTATGCAGATCCCCCTCGACGTGTCTTTCTGCAGCCGTTAAACTATCCTTGATTAACAATGCTACTCTTCCACCTCTTTTAGCAAATTCCCTACTCTTATTGAAACATCTATACCCCAGAACTTCCAACAACCATTCCTGTCCCATTTCTAACCATGTCTCCATAATGGCCACAACATCGTAGTGCCAAGTACCAATCCACACTCCACGTTCACCTACCTTATTCCGGATGCTCCTTGCAATGAAGTAGACACACTTCAACCCACCTTCCTGTCTGCCGGTACACTCATGCGACCTTGATTCCTTCCTCAGTACCTCAGTACACTCAACACTGGCTTCTGGACTACAGCTCGTTTTCCCATCCCCTGGACAAATTAGTTTAAACCCCTCCGAAGAGCTGCAGCAAATTTCCCTCCCAGGATGTTGGTGCCCCCCTGGTCCTATTTGTACAGGTCCCACCTTCCCCAGAATGTGCTCCAATTATCCACGTAACTGAAACTCTCCCTCCGACATCATCCCTGCAGCCATGTGTTTATCTGCACCCTCTCCCTGTTCCTCAACTCACTAGCACGTGGCACCGGCAACAAACCAGAGATGACAACATGGTTTGTCTTGCCTCTCAGCTTCCACCCTAGCTCCCTAAATTCCTGTTTTAAATCCCCGTCCCTTCTCTTACCTATGTCGTTGGGAGCGATGTTTACCACTACTTGTGACTGTTACCCCTCCCCCTTAACGATCCTGAAAACACGGCCCGAGACATCACGGACCTTGGCACCCAGGAGGCAACATATCATCCATGAGTCACTTTTGCTGTCACAGAACCCCCGATCTATCCCTGTAACTACCGAGTCCCCAATAACTGTTGCTCTCCTGCTCCCCACCCCCCTTCCCCTCTGAGCCACAGGGACCGACTGAGTGCTGGAGATCCATTCTCCGTGGCTTACCACTGGTAGGTTATCCCCCTCAGCAGTATCCAAAGCGGTATACTTGTTGCCGAAGGTAACGACCACAGGGAAACCTTGTACTGACTGCTTCTTCCCAGCCCCTCTCACCATTACCCATCTATCTTCATTCTTCGGAGTAACTACAGCCCCAAAGCTTCTATTTAGGGCCATCTCTGCCTCCCGAATGATCCAAAATTCATCCAGCTCCCGCTCCAGTTCCCTCATGTGATTTTTGAGGAGCTGTAGATGGGTGCACTTCCCACAGCTGAAATCACCAGTGACACTGATGGCGGCCGTCACCTCAAACATTCTGCAGGAGGAACATTGTACTGCCATCCCTGACATCCCCTCCAGATAACTTGCGGAAACGAAAGAGTGAAAAAAAAATGCTCTCACTCTGGGTCTCTTTTTTAGGTTAGAGGAGGCGAGGGGGGGAGGGAGGGAGGGGGGGGGGAGAATGGAAGGCTCTTCAGATGGAGTGTCTCGGGTTTCCTCCCCTTTCAAATTTATTGGGCAAAACCTTCCCAGGCCTCTCCGCGTCCTACTTCCGGTTTCCTGTTTCCTGTTGTCCTTGAAAAAAAAACTCCAACAAAAAGTAATGTAAAAATCAAAGTCTCGTACCTTCAGCTCTTCTCACTCGACTCGCTCCCTATCCACTTGCTCCGGTGGAACAATGAGGTTCTGGGTGTTCCTCCTCCATTACCACAACCATGTCATCGCTGACCTCCCCCTTCTAACCACTTGACCACCCAGAACATCAGTATCAATTTCAAAGAACTCAAGAGGCTGCAAGGCATCCCCCTCGCCTGCTACAGATTCAGTGCTGCACTGCTGTGATGTATCACCTTCTCCTAGATCATCAGCAGGTGGTGTGGAGAGATTTGGATAGGCTGAGCGAGTGGGCGAGGATCTGGCAGATGGAATATAACGTTAGCAAATGTGAGGTTATCCACTTTGGAAGAAATAATAGTAAATTGGAATATTATTTAAATGGAGAAAAATTACATCGTGCGACTGTGCAGAGGGACCTGGGGGTCCTTGTGCACGAACCGCAAAAACTCAGTCTGCAGGTGCAGCAGGTGATCAAGAAGGCGAATGGAATGTTGGCATTATCGCGAGGGGGATAGAATATAAAAGCAGGGAGGTCTTGCTGCAACTATACAAGGCACTGGTGAGGCCGCAACTGGAGTACTGTGTCCAGTTTTGATCCCCTTATTTGCGAAAGGATATATTGGCCTTGGAGGGAGTGCAGAGAAGGTTCACCAGGTTGATACCGGAGATGAGGGGTGTAGCTTATGAGGAGAGATTAAACAGATTGGGTCTGTACTCGTTGGAGTTTAGAAGGATGAGGGGTGATCTTATAGAGACATATAGGATAATGAAGGGGCTGGATATGGTAGAGGTGGAGAGATTCTTTCCACTTAGAAGGGAAACCAGAACTCGAGGGCACAGCCTCAAAATAAGGGGGGGGGGGGCGGTTCAGAACAGAGTTGAGGGGGAACTTCTTCTCTCAGAGGGTAGTGAATCTCTGGAATTCTCTGCCCATTGAAGTGGTGGAGGCTTCCTCGTTGAATATGTTTAAATCACGGGTAGATAGTTTTCTGATCGATAAGGGAATTAGGGGATATGGGGAGCAGGCGGGTAAGTGGAACTGATTCGCTTCAGATCAGCCATGATCTTGTTGAGTGGCGGGGCAGTCTCGAAGGGCCAGATGGCCTACTCCTGCTCCTATTTCTTATGTTCTTATGTTCTTAACCCACGGCCATGTTCCCCTGCGCTATCACCATGGCAGCTGTGAAAGTTGAAAAAAGTGCAATTATTTTTCCATCACAGTAAGTCTTGTTTGTGTATATATATGTATAGATTATCTTCACCAAACCCAACATCCCATGATCCGGGGATGGAGAAACGCAGTAGGTCCCGAGCAAGTTCCGCCTGTTGAGCGAGATGCTTAATGTCCGCCTCCAGTCAGTGGATGCTCCCGGGCAATATGTGACCTTTATGCCTTCAGAATGAAATTGAAATGTCTTTAAAAATCTTGCTATCAACTTGTAGGTCAGTGACAGATGAAGCTAATTAGCTGTGTGAGCCAAGTTCACAACCTGCAAAGTTTATAAGGAGACTGTACTGCTTACACAACTTCAGAGATCCCCAGTGTTTTTCAATTTTATGATTCCGATGCAAATCTGTGAGAAGACAGAGCAAAGCAGACTGAAATCCTGACTTTGAGAACGATTTTGTTTCAGTTCTAATTTTTCATCAAAAAATTCCTGCACAACCCGGCTGAACGCATCAAATCATTACATTTCTTGTCACACTGATCTGCGGTCTTCGGCACTTCACAATCTGCATACACCAAGGTTTCAATTTCCTTCCAAGCCGTAGCTTAAATTTCCCTTGTTGGCTTTGATTTTCCTTTGCCCAAAAATTGAACTTTCCTCTGTTCCACTTCATGTATTAAGTTTTCCAAATCACGGTGAGAGAAATTCTGGGTTCTCTTTTTCCCAGGGAACTTTTCAGTGGCCATATTCTAAATTAAAACTCACAAACACGTACAAGCATGCCACGCATTTTGAAAAGTTGCATAATAACAATAATAATACAATGCAGACTTAGGGCGACACGGTGGCACAGTGGTTAGCACTGCTTCCTCATAGCCCCAGGGAGCCGTGTTCAATTCTGGTCTTGGGTCAATGTCTGTGTGGAGTTTGCACGTTCTCCCCGTTTCTGCGTGGGTTTCCTCCGAATACTCCGGTTTCCTCCCACACTCCAAAAATGTCCGAGTTAGATTAATTGGCAATGCAAAATTGCCACTTGTCAGGATTAGCAACATAAATTCATGAGGTTCCAGGGATAGGGCTGGGTGGGATTGTTGTCGATGCAGATGGCCTGAATGCCCTCCTTTTGCACTGTTGAGTTTCTATGGTAGGGATGTTCACGCCGTGTTTGCCCCAAAACTGGAAAGTCCTGCCTGAGATCAACAGAAATCTCCATGGTCCGACGTTACGTTTCCCATGGCGGGTGGGTGGGAAAATTCATCCATTCTATGACTTTAAATCGTAGTTTCACAAATTTGTAAGAAATGAAACATTTGTTTACTTATAGAATTTTAATAATACTCATGTTTAATAATTAAAATGAATTTGAAAATTACACTTTGAGTGATCCAATATGTATTCACTACTTAAAAACAGCAAAAACAAGGAAATACAAATACAGATACATGCATTGGGGTCCCTTTTTCAATGCAAAACTGCCTTTTGGAACCTGGAGTTCAATGGGCGTCCCCAGGCTTGCCGTGTCGAAAGGGGGCGTGGCTAGAAATCTCCTGCAACATGCTGAGGGTTGGTGAGTTGGCTTCGCTGTCGGTCTGCGGCTGTTACAGTCATAAGTGGTTACCGCGGAGCAGCTGAGGAAATGTAAACATGCAATTGTCTTTTTCTTGTTCTGGCGCACCATGCCTTTGACAAGGTACCACAAGGTAGGTTGCTGCATGAATTTTAATTACACGGGATCCAGGGTGAGGTAGCCAAATGAGTACAACATTTGTTTGATGACAGAAGACAAGGTGGTTGTAGAGGGTTGTTTTTCAAACTGGAGGCCTGTGACAAGTGGTGTGCCTCAGGGATCGCTGCTGTGTACACTGTTCTCTGTCATTTTTATTTATGACTTGGATGAGAATTTAGTAGACATAAGTTTGCAGATGACAGCAAGATTGGTGTCATAGTGGACAATGAAGACGGTTATCTAGGATTGTAACGGGATCTTGATCAATTGGGCGAGTGGGATGACGAATGGCAGATGGAGTTTAGAACGTCGAACATAAAAAAAAACTACAGCACAAACAGGCCCTTCGGCCCACAAGTTGCGCCGGTCATGTCCCTACCTACAGAGGCCTATATATATAGGCTTACCTATAACCCTCAATCCTATTAAGTCCCATCTACTCATCCAGAAGTCTCTTAAAAGACCCTATCGAGTTTGCCTCCACCCCCATTGACGGCAACCGATTCCACTCACCCACCACCCTCTGAGTGAAAAACGTACCCCTGACATCTCCTCTATACCTACTCCCCAGCAGCTTAAAACTGTGTCCTCTCGTAGCAGCCATTTCAGCCCTGGGAAAAAGCCTCTAAGAATCCACCCGATCTATACCTCTCAACATCTTGTACACCTCTATCAGGTCACCTCTCATCCTTCGTCTCTCCAAGGAGAAAAGCCCGAGCTCCCTCAACCTATCCTCATAAGGCATGCCAAACAATCCAGGCTACATCCTTGTAATTTAATTTACATAAATGCGAGGTGATGCATTTTGGTCGATCGAAACAGGGCAGGACTTATTCTGTTAATGGCAGGGCGTTGGGGAGATTATATAACAAATCAATCTAGGGTTTCAGGTTTATAGCTCCTTGAAAGTGGTTTCACAGGTGGACGGAATGGTGAAGAAGACATTTGGCATGCTTGGTTTCTTTTGTCAGAACATTGAAGACAGGAGTTTGGACGTTTTGTTCAAGTTGTACAAGACATTGATGAGGCCACACCTGGAATACTGTGTACAGTTCTGTTCACCCTATTATAGAAAGGATATTATTAAATTAGAAAGAGTGCAGAAAATATTTACTAGGATGCTACTGGGATTTGATGGTTTGACTCGTGAGGAGAGGCTGTATAGACTGGGACTTTTTTTCTGGGGCGTAGAAGACTTAGGGGTGATCTTATAGAGCCCTATAAAATGCTGAAGGATATAGATCAGTTAGATAGTCAAAATCTTATCCCATAGATAGGGGAGTCAAAAACTAAACAGCATCGGTTGAAGGTGAGAAAGGAGAGATGGAAAAGTTTCTAGAGGGGCATTTCTTTTCACACAGAAGGTGGTGAGTGTCTGGAACGAGCTGCCAGAGGTAGAAGTAGAGGCGGGTACAAATTTCTCTTTTAAAAGGCGTTCAAATGTTATTTGGGTAAGATGGGTATAGAGGGATATGCGCCAAACGCGGGCATTTGGGGCTAGCTTCGGGTTTAATAGATTGTGCGGCATGGACAAGTTGGGCCAAAGGGCCTGTTTCCATGCTGTAAACCTCTATGTCTCTACTTCCGCCGGCGACCGGAATTCCTGGCCCCTTGAGGTTATGAGTATTAAATTCAAAGACGAACCATAGAATCTGGCAAGAAAAGGCAAGCGACCTGAGGTTTGGGAGCACTTAAAAACTCAGCAAAGGTGGATCAAGGGATTGAATAAAAAGGGGAAAATAGAATATGATATTAAGATGGCTTGGAACATCAAAAAAAAACTGACCATTCAACTTTCTATAGCTATGTGAAGAGAACGAAGGTTGACAAACCGAATGTAGTTCTCTTATAGTCAGAATCAGATGAATTCATAACGGGCAATAAAGAAATAACCGAGGATCTAATTTCATACTTTGCTTCTGTTTTCCTAAATGAAAACACGAACAATGTACCAGATGTTCTGAAAGAAAGAAGTTTTCCCGGGGATTTGAAGAAAGTGGAGAAATGTTGTTGAGGAAACTGATGGGCATGAAGATGGATAAAGCTCCAGGGCCTCACAGTTTTCATCCTACAGTACTTATGGAAGTAGATACATTGTTGTTCATTTTCCACAATTCATTGGACTCTGGATTAGTTCCGAAGATTGGATGACAGCCAATGTAAACCTCCTGTTCCAAAATTGAAATAGAGATAAATAAAGGTAACTGCAGACCAGCGAAGGTTTAAAAGCGTCGTTCAATAAGTGGAGGGAAAAAAGTAAACATTAGTATGTTTAGCCATGTTGGTCCCTTACAGAAGAACCATGGAAATTCCACCACAGAAACAGGCCTTTTGGCCTTTCTTGGCTGTGCCGAACCATTTTTCTGCCTAGTCCCACTGACCTGCACCTGGACCATATCCCTCCACACCCCTCTCATCCAACGTAACTGTCCAAGTTTTTCTTAAATGTTAAAAGTGAACCCGCATTCACCACTTCATCTGGCAGCTCATTCCAAACTCCCACCTCTGCGTGAAGACCCCCCCCCCCCGCCTAATATTCCCTTAAAACTTGTCTCCCTTCACCCTTAACCCATGTCCTCTAGTTTTTTTTCTCCTCTAGCCTCAGTGGAAAAAGCCTGCTTGCATTCATTCTATCTATACCCATCCTAATTTTATACACCTCTATCAAATCTCCCCTCATTCTTCTACGATCCAGGGAATAATGTCCGAACCTATTCAACCTTTCTCTCTAACTCAGTTTCTCAAGTCCCGGCAACATCCTTGGAAAACTTCTCTGCACTCTTTCAAAATTATTAATACCCTTCCTGTAATTAGGTGACCAAAACTGCACACAATACTCTAAATTCGGCCTCATCAATGTCTTATACAACCTCACCATAGCATTCCAACTTTTATACTCAATACTTTGATTTATAAACGCCAATGTACCAAAAGCACTCTTTACGACCCTATCTACCTGTGACGCCACATTTAGGGAATTATGTATCTGTTTTCCCAGATCCCTCTGTTCTACTGCACTCTTCAGTGTTCTACCATTTACCTTGTATGTTCTACCTTGGTTTGTCCTTCCAAAGTGCAATACCTCACACTTGTCTGCATTAAACTCCAGAAGCCAGCAGAAAAAAAAGCATAATGGGCAACAAAGAAGTGACAAAAGAATAGAGCATATACTTTGGTTATGTCTTGTCAAAACACGGAGCAATCACATTCCAGAAATGTTAAGAAACCGGAGGACTCGTGAGATGGCGGAATTGAATGTAATCACTGTTAGTGAGAAAATGCTGCTGGGGAAAGTAATGTGGCTAAAGGTTGACAATTCACCAGGTTCTGATAGTCCGCTTTAAAGCACATTTCATGAACTGGCACTGGAAATATTGGACGTATTGTTTGCCCTCTTCCACAATTTTATTCACTCTGGAGCAGCTCCTCGAGACTCGGGGTGCCAAACATACTCCGCGGAGGGAGATTTAAAAGAGGGATTGGAGCCAAGTTAACCGGATAGCAGTTGTGGGGAGAATGCTGACGCATGTTCTAAAATATCTGATAACAGAATAGAAAAGGAGATCAAACAAAGCGAGCACGTGGTTCGGAACTGCAAACCAAGATAAACTAATATACTGAGATTTTTGCAGATTTAACTGGTAGAATAGATGAGGGAGAACCCGTGGATATGGTGTATTTGGACACTCAGAACGCTTTGTTCAGTTCCATCATAAGAGATTCGTCGGAAAAATTAAAACAAATCTTCTGGGTGTACTGTATTGGCATGGGCCGAGAATTGGTTGAAAGACAGGAAAGAGAGGGAATAAATTGGTCTTCATCCGAATGGCACGCAGTGATCAGTGAAGTTCTTCAAAGACCAGTGAATGGACTCCACTGTTCAAGATATTGATTCATGACCTGGATGAGAAAACCAAATGCAACAAAACTTGCTGTCGACACAGAACTGGATGCAACTGTGAATCATAGGATGGAGGCAGGGAGGTTTCTAGGTGCTTCAGACAAGTTGAGTGAGTGACAGGGCATATTCAATACAAACAAACTGAAACTGATTTTCTGTACTTCGATGGTGAAAACAGAAAGGATGGTATAAACATATTGGGAAATGTGGGTGTGCAAAGGCATCCGGCTGCTCTCGTACACCAGTCAATGAAATTGGCGGGGCAGGTTCAGCAAGCAATTAGAAAGGCAAATGCTCCTTTGGACTTCATTGCAAGTTGATTTGAATTCAAAAGTAGAGATCAGTAAGTATAGTCTAGCATCCACAGCCACAGGTGAGGTGCCCGAGGATTCGAGGGTAGAAAATGTGGTACATTAGTTTAAGAAGGACTGCAGGGAAAAGCCTGGGA
The DNA here is from genome assembly GCF_964213995.1 of Mustelus asterias. Lineage (NCBI taxonomy): Eukaryota > Metazoa > Chordata > Chondrichthyes > Carcharhiniformes > Triakidae > Mustelus > Mustelus asterias. Next base: position 382,849 of record NW_027590326.1, on the reverse strand, counting down.
ACTACAGGCCTTTGAGCGTAACATCTGTAATGGGTATGTTGTTGGAATTCTGAGAGACAGGATCTACAGGCATTTAGAGAGGCAAGGGCTGATTAGGAAAAGTCAGTATGGCTTTGTGAGTGGAAAATCGTGTCTCACAAATCTGATTGTGTTTTTTGAAGGGGTAACCGAGAAGGTAGATTTGAGTAGAGCAGTTGACGTTGTCTAAATGTGGGCGGCACGGTAGCACCGTGGTTAGCACTGCTGCTTCACAGCTCCAGGGACCTGGGTTCGATTCCCGGCTTGGGTCACTGTCTGTGTAGAGTTTGCACATTCTCCTCGTGTCTGCGTGGGTTTCCTCCGAGTGCTCCGGTTTCCTCCCACAGTCCAAAGATGTGCGGGTTAGGTTGATTGGCCGTGCTAAAATTGCCCCTTAGTGTCTTGAGATGGGTAGGTTAGAGGGATTAGCGGGTAAATATGTAGGGATATGGGGGTAGGGCCTGGGTGGGATTGTGGTCGGTGTAGACTCGATGGGCCGAATGGCCTCTTTCTACACAGTAGGGTTTCTATGATCTATGAAATGGCCTTTCGCAAGGCCTTTGACAAGGTACCGAATGGTCGGTTGTTGCATAACCTTAATTCTCACGGATGAATGACAGAAGACGGACGTGGTTTTAGAGGGTTATTTTTCAAACTGGAGGCCTGTGACCAGGGATGTGCCTCAGGGATCGGTGCTGCATCCGCTGTTATTTGTCATTTCTATTAATGATTTGGATGAAAATTTATGAGGCATATTTAGCAAGTTTGCAGATGACACGAAGATTGGTGCCATAGTGGGCAGTGTATAAGGTTATCCAGTATTGCAATGGGATCGTGATGAATTGGGTTAGTGGGCTGATGAATGGCAAATAGAGTTAAAGTTAGATAAATGTGAGGTGCAGCATTTTGGTACCTCGAACCAGGGTATTGTTTATTCTCTTAATGGTAGGGCGTTGTGGAGAGTTATAGAACAAATAGTTGTCGTGGTGCACTTCCACAGCTCCTTGAATGTGGAGTCACATGTGGGCAGAATGGTGAAGAAGGCATACGACATACTTGGTTTCATTGGTCAGAACATTGAATACAGGAGTTGGAGTGTCTTGTTGAAGTTGTACAAGACATGATTAAGGCCACACATGGAATACAGTATACAGTTCTGGTCACCCTGTTATGGAAAAAATATAACTAAACTCGAAAGAGTGCAGAAAGAAATACTAGAATGCTGCCAGGACTTGATGGTTTGATTGATAAGGAGAGGCTGGATAGACTGGGACTTTTTTCCCTGGAACGCAGAATGCTTAGGGGTGATCTTATGGGTCTATAAAATAATGAGGGACATAGATCAGCTAGATAGTCAGCATCTTTTTACAAAGATTGTAAAAAGATGCTGACCATCTCGCTGATCTCTGTCCCAAAGGTAGGGGAACCTAATACTAGGGGCAGAGGATTAATATGAGAGGGGAGAGATACACATGGGTCCAGAGGGGCAATTTTGTCACACAGGAGATGGTGAGTGTCTGGGACAATCTACCAGACGTTGTGATAGAGGCGGGTACAATTTTGTGTGAAAACAAAAACATTTAGACAGTCGCATGGCTAAGATGGATATAGAGGGATATGGGCCCAACAGAGGCCATTGGAACTAGCTTAATGGGAAAAACTGGGTGGCTTGTATAAGTTGGGCCAATGGGCCTGTTTCCACTGCAAATCGCTATGACTCTCTGACTCTATTGCACTTTTACAGGGCCTTGTTGAGAGCACAGCTTAAGTATTGCAACTCTTCTCTCCCTACATAAGAAATGATACACTTGCCATTGAGAGACTGCAGCAGAGGTTCACTAGCCTGCTACTAGGTTCGGCGGGATTGTCCTATGAGGAGAGACTGGTTCGACGGTGTCTGTGTTCATGAGTTCAGAAAGGTGAGAAGAGATTTTATTCAATGTGCTGGTCAGACCGGATAAAGGGAGGATGTTTTCCTTGTTTGTGGAAACTAGATCCAGGCCACACAATATTAGGATATGGGATAGAACATGTCGGACTGAGATGAGAAAAAAAATCACTCATAGGGTTGTGATCCATTGGAATTATGCATCACAGAGAGCGTGGGAGGCCTTATCAATTAATGCATACAAGAAAGGGAAAGATCTTTATCGAGATTTTATTTTCACCTCGGTACGTGATGGCAGAGGAGTATTTGGCATTGAGATCGAGGATCAACAATGAATCATTGATTGACAGAGCAGACTCGAAGTGCCGAATGAGCTACCACAAAGTTCTATATTTCTCTATCATTCTTGATTATATTCCATCGTGACTTAAGCCACTTCTCCAGATGCAAATCGTGGAATTTGTGTTACTGCAGCTGGAGACAATTGGTAAACAGATTGTCCCCCTGGCCTCCAGAAGTGCCACTGACTTGATAAAGTCATGGTAGGTGCTTCCGAAGTGACAGAGCTGTCCTGCTATGACTGACCCTTCAATTACTGCCTATATTGTGTTTGTGTGACTCTGAACGTTAGGTAACATTTATCCTTCGCGCCTATATTAGTGTTTCAATTGGCAGCAAGTTTCGTATTCGGATTACTGTTCGGCATCGGATCAGTGATACAGTTGCCATTACCGTTAGGGGCGCAATTTGTGATAGAGTTAGAGTTAGGTTATGGCTGAGTCCAGAGCATGTTTTGGAATTTCATTCCTCTTTGGGGTTTTTTGTTTGCACTGAGATACAGGGTTCAATTTCGTTTTGTGTTAGTGTTCGCGCTCCATTAGGTTTACAGAGAACATAGAACATAGAAAGCCACAGCACAAACAGGCCCTTCGGCCCACAAGTTGCGCCGATCACATCCCCACCTCTAGGCCTATCTATAGCCCTCAATCCCATTAAATCCCATGTACTCATCCAGAAGTCTCTTAAAAGACCCCAACGAGTTTGCCTCCACCACCACCGACGTCAGCCGATTCCACTCACCCACCACCCTCTGAGTGAAAAACTTACCCCTGACATCTCCTCTGTACCTACCCCCCAGCACGTTAAACCTGTGTCCTCTCGTAGCAACCATTTCAGCCCTTGGAAATAGCCTCTGAGAGTCTACCCTATCCAGACCTCTCAACATCTTGTAAACCTCTATCAGGTCACCTCTCATCCTTCGTCTCTCCAGGGAGAAGAGACCAAGCTCCCTCAACCTATCCTCATAAGGCATGCCCCCCAATCCAGGCAACATCCTTGTAAATCTCCTCTGCAACCTTTCAATGGCTTCAACATCTTTCCTGTAATGAGGTGACCTGGTGAAGGTTAGTATTAATAAGCGATGTTTAAGATTGGATTCAGGGTTCCAGTGGAATTTCGACTTTAGTGCTGGTTCAGATCTCAAAGTGTGAATTGCAGCTCTGGTAATTGTGTTGCCATTTATTTGTGGTTTTTCTGCCTTTTCTAATTTGGAATAAAGGTACACGAAGCATTACAGTGTAATTAGTGTTCAGCTGGCGTTCAGTTTTGCGTTTGGGTTATGTTTGGTTTCAGTTATATTTTAAGAGACAATACATTTATAGCAGATAACAAGAACGAGAAAAACAAGTCGAGGTGTAAAGGAAAGAGAGTGGGACAAAGAAAGAGAGAGAGAGACAGATAAAGAGGGAGAGAAAGAGGAGAGACTGAGAGGGAGAGAGATGGAGATTTATAGAAGTGAAATTCTGCATGGAATTCAGAACAAAATAAGGTGCGTCCTTAATACGAGGCAATGTTAAAGTCGGGCCTGGTCAAGAGGACAAAATCAGCAGTTCATAAATCTTTGATGCTTATTGAAGACAGATGCATTGAATGCAAAACAAATATGTGGATTTTGAAAAAAAGAGGAATTTTTTGACTTGGGACTAAATTTGGTCAGGCAGCAGGTAACCGACGCTTGATCAGAGCCATCGTGATTCCTCAGAGGCGGCGTTGGTTCAAGTGACTGGGTTGGAAATTGTCCACTGATTGATACCAGGAAGTGGGATGATATGTGCTCGGAGTGTCATGGAAGTTGCCTTTGGAGGTGATTACTTGATTTGAATTATTAAATAAAACCCAGAATGCAACACTGTCAACTAGCGGAGAGATGGATGATAAAGATGGTATAGTTAAATATTGCAAAATGTGGGGACTGGAGGGGAAGGAATAAAAATTAGGACACTTACCCTTAGCCGTTGGCATTGAGGATGTAACTTTTGGCTGTGATAAGAACCTATCTGGTACTGTGGTAAGGCGAATTTGATTGGCAAGACTCAAAGACAAAGTTCAGGGAAACATAAACACCAACGTCGAAGGCGAAAACATCATCGAAGACTCCGGAGATGCAAGCGGTGATGAGGTGGGACGATAATTTGTAAGGACAAAGGTGACCTTTGTTTATGCCACTGCAAAATTGCGTGACAAATATAAAAAATGAACTCGAGGAGAGAAGATATCAGCTGACATTGCGCAATGGAAAGTAATTGGCCCCATCCATTCCAGCAGCCATCCATTTGAGGCGTTGGTCATCCCTGCAGTGTTCCCTCTTCCTGGTTCCTTTTTCCTCGGTTGAGTAAGCTGATTGGGTTTGTCCACACTGAAAACCATATTGCCAATAAATATATGCCATGGAGGGAGCAGAGGGAAGGAAGGGAGAGAGAAGAAGAAAGTGAGAGTGAGAGCGAAAACGAGTGACTATACTGACCATGTGGAAAGAGTGGACTGGAAACAGACGCAAATAAAGGCTGTCAAAGAAACTGCAATACTCAGGCAGATATACTATTTTAGATAATTGCCAATGATCTTTTCGAGCAGGCATAAGAAAATGAGATTTGGACGAATAGAAGTGGTGGAGGTACTGTGGATGATTTGTTGTTTTTTTCATATCCTGTATTCTGAACAAGAGCGGTCACAATCGTAATATCCATTCAATCGCACCAATGACAGCCAGCCTCGTCTCCCCTCGTCGAACCACTGCTTGTATTTGGCGAACCATTTCGATTGATTGTGCCAGTTAAGTGATGGAGAATGATGGGTAAATATCTGAAAGTTGAACTGAAAACGCAGGGAGTCACAACGGAAATCTTTGCAGATATTTTGTTTATTAATCTGACGTGTATTTAATCCGTACAGAATTATCGTCATGCTGTTTAAATGCCCTCTGAAGTTCACCGGAATCATGCTGAAATAATTGTGCTCACAAAACAAATTATATTTTGTGGCAATTTGAAAACTTTTCCAGATCTAAATTCTGAGCAACTGAAATGTATGGATTTGTTCCTGCAATTTTATCAAATAGAATGATATCCCAGCCTGCCTCCTTCGCTCTCTCTCCATTGCAAAAATCATTCTGAACCTCATTTGGCAGTTGTTGCATTCCCCCGTCTGCATTTAAAATTAGTGAAGGGCCCCACTGCTCCTGAAGACAACTGAACACCTGTAATTTTCCATTTCAGCCCCCATCCAAAAGCTCAAATGCGCTTTAATGCTTGAATATGACAGTCATGTTTCGTGATTAATGTAATTTTCGTTCACTGCCTTCAGCTGTTTTGGAAACATCAAAAAAAGCAGCAGCAAAGTACACTGCTTTTCTCTTTCACGCTTTATATTTTACCCATCTTCTTTGCCTCTGGTCATTTTTCTGCATCTTCAAAACATACTGTCAGCAATTATTTCAACTCAAGTCTTTGGGACTTCCATAGCCAAACATTACAGCATGAAAAACACTATCAATATCTACATGCTAAGTTCTTCAGATGGAGTATAGAATCAGATCTAATTTCACCACAAAGATTTTGACAATCCGTTTGATGATTGTCAAAGCACTGGATTCCTCTGTAGCAGCGGCATCATCTTGCATTATGTTTTTGCCAATTGAAAAAGAAGAGTAATGGGATATTTCACCATATTTTGCACCTGTTTTCTGAATTTAGACTGTGTCACGGCATAAATACAAGTGTTTGTGCAGCAACTCAGGAGCTGCAGCATAAATCCAATGTGCAGTACATAATATGGGATGTAAACACGCTTATGTCCTAAATGATAAATGCGACTCCATATAAAATAAACCATATACACTGTCCATAAAAGGATGAAGTTACCAGAAATGGAAAACAGTAAAATTATCGATTTCCTTCGGCTCTCCATCTCTGGGTCTCGGTGACTGTCTGTATGGCTCTGATGGCAAAGCCTCCTTCTTGCTCTGCTGGCATCTAAAATGTATCTGATGGTTAAAACATTTAGAAGTAGAATGAGAAAAAATGTCAATCCAGGCGTGAGAAGGTAATGAATGACCTCGATTGTTGACCATATTATTGAATAGCTGATAGCGAGATATGCATGACAAAACCAGGGACTGTGATTTAATGAATATCCGTCCAACAACTTGAAGTACCATGAAATGTTCTTCAAACAGCTCAGCACAGTCACTGTTCCCAGAATCACAGCAGCATTTCTCTCAGTGCAATATTTTGTTTTCAGCTTCTGGCAGCAAACGGCAACATATCGATCAAAGGTGAAAGTGACAGTGAACCAGACGGAACAATCAGTTGCTGCATGAAGCAACACGGCGTGAATGTTACATACGGGAATGGATGTCAAGAAAAGAAACTCCCTCCAATATAGAATTGGTATCTGCCTCCATATCAGATCCAGGATGACAACCAATAGATCGGCCGTTGCCATAGCGACAAGGTAGCGAGTGACACTTTTGGAAAGGCCACATTTACCACGAGATAGAATCACAATTGTGATTAAATTAACTGAGAGATTAGATATAAACAGCAAAAAACCACATTAGCACAAAAAAACAAAACTAATACATTGATTAATTTTCAGTCGATTTGATCAGTGTCACGATCATGCAATTGCGGAATTGAATTATTGTTTTATGTTGGATAGCTATAATGTATTGTTGAAACCCTCTGGATGTATCCAATTAGCACATTCTTCAATCTCAAACCTTGTCAAAGTTAAGCCAGTGTGTTTTGGTTGTAACAGCAAGTTGCCAATTATTTGTGCTTCTGCGAAAAATGAGGGTATTAAATTGCATTGTGGAATTCCATTAGATAATAAATTAGAATATAAGCAGCAACAGAGCACTTCTGAGCTATCCCAACATTTCTTCATGCTTCCTGAAATGCATAGTTCGATGTTGCAGCAAAAAATAAAGGGCACTTGAAATCAACTTGAATTGAAAGGTCTAAACTTACCTCAGTGAAACAGCGTAGGGGAAGCACATTCCAATTTACAGAAAACGCTATGGATAAATATGAGGTTGGTAGTACAGGTTCCTACTTGTCATAGTTACCCAATGATTTTGATTTAGTGTACAGTCAAATCTTGGCCCGGCTATTTAGAAAACAACCCTTACATCATCTTGGATGGCACCAAATGTCTTTTTTTTCTTGTATTTTCTCATTGCATTCATGCATGCATTTTCTTATAATTCTGATTAACCAGTTTACCATGAGATTTTTTTTCTGCATTGCTGCAGTCTAACCAGTTGAGTGCTCCTAGAAATTTCTCTTTTCATTTCAAATCTGCAGTATCGTAGAATTCCTTTTATCATTGATACTTTCATTGTGTAAATCAAACTCAGTTCCAACTATTGATAATTATCCGATGACTTTTTGTCAATGGGTGAATTGCCACAGAGCAGTGTTACTGATCGATTTTCCATGACTCAGCCTTGGAAGGGGAGATTGGCTCTGAATTCCTCTCCCAATTATTATCGAATTAAACTTGTGTTTATCTGAGATACGACTCAGGTCAAAACTCTGAACAGTAACCTGTGACTAAGTATGTCGGTGGAGAATTCACCATGAATTCCTGTTAGCAATCGTTACACAATGACGAGGAATTAGATTGCAAATCTGCTCTTGAGCATTCCGGATGACGCTTAACTTGCATGAAGCGCTGACTCTTCAAGCTCAAGTTGCAATATGTCTCCACCTCAGAGCTGCAGGAGTCAGGCCAGTTTCCACTTATTTCTAATTACCGCGCCATCCATGGTTAGAATGGGGAAAACATTTTTGGCTCTGCAAGCAACAGGTCGTGTATGACTTCTCGGACTGTGATTCAGGTTTCATATTTAGACAATGAAATGAAATTATTCTCATTACCCGATGAAAATGGTTTATCTTTAACATATCAGCCCAGATTTATGCCTAATCTTCATTCAGTGACGCATCTGAAGTACGGAAGAAACGAATTCTTCTCCTAACCGTCAGTGAGTGACATGGAGGTAGTTTGGGGGGAATCAATTCACACTCTGCATTTTAAGTTCTTCGTTTGCCTCTTGAATTATGTGGCATCATTCCGGACTTAGGGCCAAAATGTGCATATATTGGCCATTGGATTATATTGAAGTAGTATTCAACTCCTTTCCATTAATTGCTCATTTGGGAAAAAATAGGAAGTGAATTGTGTTCAGAGTTTAACTTGGCCGGATTCTGCACTGTAAAATATATCTGTTTTTATTCAGTTCATGTATGTTAATTCAACCAAATTAATATAACTCGAATTACATCATTGAAAAAGGCGACTCGTAAAGCCAGCAACAATACCCAATTTAGCGCTACATCAAGAATGATTTCAAGTCCAACACATCTGTAGGATCTATTGGCGAATGAAGTACTGAAACTGAAGTGTGCCTGGGGAAGCTCATATCTGATAGTGCCTGTGAACAACAGAGTTCCCCAGTGGACTGGAACACAGAAAAAAGGAAACTACGAATGGAAATGAGAGAAGTAACTATTTGAAAATAGATCAAAATGACGAAATAATTAATGAAAAATGAATCGGAAATGAATTCATGGTGATTGCTTCACCGACATACTTAGTCACAGGTTACTGTTCAGAGTTTTGAACTGAGTCATATCTCAGATAAACACAAGTTTAATTCGATAATAATTGGGAGAGGAATTCAGAGCCAATCTCCCCTTCCAAGGCTGAGTCATGGACAATCGATCAGTAACACTGCTCTGTGGCAATTCACCCATTGACAAAAAGTCATCGGATAATTATCAATAGCTGGAACTGAGTTTGATTTACACTTCTTAAGATTTTCTTTATGTTGTTATCAATTGAGTGCAACGAGCTATTGTGAAACATTTATTTGGTCGCATCAGAAAAATGAATCGAACATTCTGCCAATAATGTGAAGCCAATATTCAGCTTTCAGCAGAAGTACTTGCTGCAATTATGCATTATAATTTATTATTTCTCCATTACTACATCATTGTCAAAGTGGTGACAACATAACAAACTTTCAATGAGTGTATGTTGCAAACAGCAACAATACATGACCCGAGGTCGGACAGCTCAGGGATTCTAGCAGAAGCATAGAATCAAACTTTTAATTAAGACTACACAAAAGTGGCCCTTTGGCCTATCGAGCATGATGCTTGTTTACCAACGGGAAATTCATGGAGCTCCACGATGCAGTTCCTTCCGAAATTCCTTACTTTACTAGTTCAGATTTTTCTCTAATTTCCACGTGAAACCTCATTTTAAATCTCCCTCTGTTGCTCTGCAACTCGAAAGTATTTTTTGAAAAAAATTATTGCCACCTTTGCTTCTTTCGTCCATAACATTGTACCCATTTCTTCTTGGTCTCCATCCTTCTGGTGTTGTTTTTGTCATGAGATGTGAACATTCCCGCTAAGATCAGAATCGGTTGCACATTCAGTATTGCAATTGACAAAGGGGTGGTGAGCCAGCGTCGGGAAGTGCTGAACTCACAGATGGATGCAAATAATGTGCTGCAGAAGGACCCTTGCTGCGTTGATCGGGTGCGATTTACATTTGACATTGAGTGCTATGGTGGGGAGTGACATTTTCATATCTTGAATGGGATACAGCTCATTCAAGCTGCTTAATTGTTTACTGTGTGAGGCGTATCTTGTTCTATTGGAGGTTTGAAGGCATTAAATCATTTTTATGTCGAATATCTTCTTATAATTTCCAGCATCGGAAGAGAAGAACACGTGTTTTACCAGTCCGTGCATGTAACTGTATCCCATGATTATAAAGCTGTTCTCTAAACGGCGTTTGTGTTCTATGCAAACGCTTTTTCTCCTTTCAAAACATGTTGCACAGCTTTGTTTTGTTTTTTCAAATTGGAGGCCTGTGACCAGCGGTGTGCCTCAGCGATCGGTGCTGGGTCCACTGTTATTTGTTATTGATATTAATGATTTGGATGAGAATATAGGAGGCATGGTGTGTAAGTCTGCAGATGACACCAAGATTTGTGACGTAGTGGACAGTGAAGAAAGTTATCTCCAATTGCAATGGGATCTTGATCAATTGTTCCAGTGGGCTGACGAATGGCAGAGGGAATTTAATTTAGCTAAGTGTGAGGTGATGCATTTTTGTAGATTGAACCAGCGCAGGACTTATTCAGTTAATGGTAGGGCGTTGGGGAGAGTTTGCAGAACAAAGACATCTCGGGGTACTTGTCCATAGCTCCTTGAAAGTGGAGTCACAGGTGGACAGAGTGGTGAAGAACGCATTCAGCACACTCGTTTTCATCGGTCAGAACATTGAATACTGGAGTTGGGATGTCTTGTTGAAGCAGTAAAAGACATTGGTGAGGCCACACTTGGAGTACTGTGTACAGTTCCGGTCACCCTATTATTGGAAGGATATTATTAATCTCGAAAGAGTGCAGAAACGATTTACTAGGATGCGACCGGGGCTTGATGGTTTGAGTTATAAGGAGAGGCTGGGTAGACTGGGACTTTTTTCCCGAGAGCGAAGAGGCTGAGGGATGATCTTACAGAGGTCTGTAAAATAATGAGGGGCATAGATCAGCGAGATAGTCAATATATTTTCCCAAACGTCAGGAAGTCTAAAACTAGAGGGCAAAGCTTTAAGGTGAGAGGGGAGAAATAAAACAGTGTCCAGAGGGGCAGCTTTTTCACGCAGAGGGTGGCGAGCGTCTGGAATAAGCTGCCAGAACTAGTGGTAGAGGCAGGTAAAGTTTTGTTTTTTAAAAAAGCATTTAGATAGTTCCATGGGTAAGACGGGTGCAGAGGGATCTGGGCCAAATGCGGGCAATTGGGACTGGCTTCGGGTTTTGAAAAAAAACGGCCAGCATGGACAAGGTGAGCCGAAGGGTCTATTTCCATGCTGTAAACCTCTTTGACTCTACGACTCTATGTTATGGGCGAGCTGATACAGCAGGAATCAACTGGAGATTTACATCGATTTAGAACATGGCCATGCAAACTGCAGTGAACAGAATTCTTGATTTTCCCGGGTGAAATCTATGGGTTATGGTAGAAGAATGTTCAAAGGCTAGATCATGTTCTAATCATCACCGAAAGAGAACATGACTATCTCTTGATTACCAGGCATGACTATAGCAGAATACCCCCAACCTTGGCAATCCGAAGGGTTGACATTGACGAGAAACTAAGATAACTAGCCCTTTATATAATGGGATTAAAGGTCAGGTTAGAATCGATATATTCTGCAGCGAATACCTGCCTGCTGGATTCCCAAATCATGCCCTGCATCCGCCTGGAGCAGGTTAGGATTGTAATGGTGCACACTACAATTGTCTGCATGAGTGCAGCTGCAGGAGAAATTAAGATGCTCGACACGAACCAGCACAAAGCTTCCCCATTTACTGGCACCCCATTTGCAACAACAAGCATTCACTCCCTTCACTACCGACAAACAGTGGTAACACCATCTAGAAGATGGAGTGCAGAAAAGTGTAAGGTCTCCACCGACTGCACCTTCCTAACACGCGATCTCGTTCCACCTGGCGGCTGATGCATTGAGATATTCCCCACTTTGCATTCCCACCGAGCTCAGAAACCATTCTGACTTAGGGAAAGGCAATTATTACTTGCCGAGGCAGCGATGGTCACATCACATGAAGGAAGAAATGATCCCAATCCAATGAAACAGTTCAGGATCCAAAGGAGGCGGGTTGCACAATTCTTTGTCTGAATATGTTTAGCTATGTTCTAAATCTTTACCAAGTTTGTTCCTCTCTTTTATACCGTTTCTACGTATCTTTCGAGATGCTATTAACTTTTAGCATACTTGTTGTCAGAGACGGTAAAGGAGCATTCAGGGAGAACTCGACTCAGTCACCTCGTCTGTGTAGTGGATAGAGATTGAACCCTTCCAGTGATAAGCAAGATGAAGACGATCCAGCACAGGCGGCAGAGGAGCATTCTGGGTGATTTCTACTCAGTCACCTCGACTGTACAGAGTGGAAGAATTGCTGTTAAGGAATGGTTAAGCCTGAGACACGACATTAGTGTTTCCATCCCTCCCTCCTCCTCGAACCAAAAATAAACTCTGAGGGGAACACGCAAAGTAAAAGCAAAATATGATTCTTATTCTTATATCTTTCTTAAGTGTATACGGGCAGACTTGGCAATTGGGGCAGTGATATGCTCCTCCTGACAAATGCGGGAGATCAGGGAGCTTTCTCGCGCCACGGACGGCTGTGTCTGAGGGGCATGTGACCAGCTGCAACGCCTCACAAACAATGTCGTTCGGGTGAACACATTGCGGAGCATACAGGGAGGAGGCAAAAAGTGTGATTGACACTAGCCTAACGAGGAGGTCACAACACAGGTTCAGGAGGGTAGATGTGTGACCGCCAGGAGAGGCAGGCAGGTAAAGCAGGAGTCTCCTCTGGCTATTCCCCTGTCAGAGTTTTAACAACACCAGGTTAAAGTCCAACAGCTTTGTTTGGTAGCAAATACCATTAGCTTTCGGAGCGCTGCCCCTTCGTCAGATGGAGTGGAAATCTGCTCTCAAACAGGGCACAGAGACACAACGTCAAGTTACAGAATACTGATTAGAATGCGAATCTCTTCAGCCAGGGAATATTACATATTCCCCTGTCAACCATGAATACTGGTTGGATACTATTGGGGGGATAGCCTCTCAGTGGAAATACCATCAGCAACCAGGCCTTTGACACCATAACTCGTTCAGCTGTCGAGCAGGGTCAGGCTAAGTCCGAGCGTGTGATTGTAGTAGGAGACTCGGTAGTCAGGAGCACAGCCAGGGATTTCTGTGGCCGTGAATGAGACTCGAGGATGGTGTATTGCACCCTGGTGCCAGGGTACTGGATTTCTCTGACCCGTATAGGGCACCCTGAAACGGGAGGGTAAACAGATAAATGTCAATACCCACATTGGCACTAATGACATACAGTAAGAAGTCTCACAACACCAGGTTAAAGTCCAACAGGGAGTTATGTAGGCAATTCAAAAGCAGCACCTCTTGGGGAATAATCTCAGGATTACTCCCCGTGTGATGTGCCAGTGAGGCTTGGAACAGGGAGACAGTATAGGTCAACACGTGGCTGGAGAGCTGGTGTAGGAGGGGCGGCTTTGGATACATGGATCACCGGGATGTCTTCTGGGGAAGTTGCAACCTGTCCAAGAATGGCAAGTTGCACCTGAACTGCAGCGGAACCAATATCCTGTGCGGGAGATTTTTTAGTGCTGTTCAGGAGGGTTTCAACTAGTGCGGCGGGGGTTGTGGTGATGATGATGTTGGTCGTGAGGGGAGCCGGAACAGCAGGTCATTGGGGAGGAAAGTGGGACTGAGCTAAACATAACGCAGTGTAAAAGCAGGCAGAAAGAAGCCGAGGGCTCCGCGGAAATGTAGGCCTGGAGTGCATTTGCTTCAATGCGAGAAGTATAACAGGTAAGACAGATGAACTGAGAGCCTGGACTAGTGCATTGAATTATGGTGTTATTGCAATTATGGAGACAGGGTTAAAGAAGGGACAGGACTGGCAGCTTAACATTCAGGGATACGGTTGTCTTAGATGGTACAGAAGGAGAAGCAAAATGGGTCGGGGAGTTGCACTGCTGATAAGGGAGCACATTGTATTTGTTGAGCACAGTTGTATTAAGCGAGCACACATTGAAGAGATCTTGCATAAGGCGTTCTGGGTGGAGTTCAGGAAAAGGCAGGGTGAAATCATAATGCTTGGTGTTTACGATAGACCTGCCAACAGACTGATGGAGTCAGAGCAGCAGTTGTGCAGTCAGATACTGATAAGTTTTGAAAGCAGCAGGGCAGTTGTGGTGGCTGACTTAATTTCCCCCATATTGCCTGGGAGTCCCTGACAGTTAGGGGCTCAGATAGAAAGAAATGTGTTAGATGTGTCCAGGAGGACTTCGTATACAGCATGTTAACAATCCAACCAACGAGGTAGCCAAAATATAGTTAGTATTAGAGAATGAACCGGGAAAGTGACCAATGTTTCACTGGGGGACCATTTCGGGCTTCGCGACCAAAATTCCATCAAGTGTTGGGTCGTCATGATTGAGGACAAGAGTGGCCCACGGGTGAGGGTGCTTAATTGGGCGAGGCCCAATTAGATCCAAATTTGACAGAAACTAGGGAATGTGGATTGGAAGCCTACATTTGAAAGCAGATCCACGTCTGACATGTGGAAGCATTTTAAATGCATAGTAAATGAAGTGCAAGACAGGCACGTCCCTGTAAAAATGAAAGATAGAAATGGCAGCATTCGAGAACGAAGAAGACAAGAGGAATTGTAAGTTTTATTAAAAAGAGTAATGACACATACAATAAATCTCAGCCTCTAAAAACTGACGACGCATAGTGAAGATAGCGAGGAAGTTACACATGGAATTCGCAGGGCTAATGGGGGCCATGAAATTTATTTAGTAAATGGGGTCAAGGACAATCCAGAGGCGTTTAATGCATATATTGGAGCAAGAGGACAGCAAGGGAAAGAGTAGGTCCATTCCAGGACAATGGAAGGAAGTTATGCATGGAGCAACAGGAAGGAGGTGAGATCCTTAATTTGTACTTTATATGGTTGTTCACCAAAGAGGAAGAACATGGCGGACGTTGTGGTCAGGGATAGGTGTGTGAACGCTCTGGAAAATGTCAATATATCGAGGAGAGAGTGGGGCCGGATGGAATTTATCCCAGATTACTGCGGGAGGTGAGAGGAGAACTAGCTTGCGCCTCAGCAGATAACTTCATATCCTCTTTGACCACAAGCGAATTTCCAGAGGACTAGAGAATAGCCAATGTTGTTTCAGAAAGGAAGCAGGGATAATTTCGGAAATTATAGGCCGGTGAGCCTGATGTCAGTGGTGAGGAAGCTTTTGGAAAAGGTACTGAACGAAAGGGTATCAGTGCATTTGGGAATAAAAAGACAAATTGGAATTGTTCGTGGCAGCCAACATGGTTTTGAACAGGGAAGATCATTTCTCACCAAATTGACTGAGTTCTTTGCAGAGGTGACAAATCGATGAGGGAAGGGTTGTGAAACTAGTTTAAATGGACCTTAGTAAGGCACTGGACAAAGTCACACATGGCAGACTAGTACAGAACCTAAAATCACATGGAATACGGTCGAGTTGGTTGGATGGATATAGAACTGGGTTGGCCATAGATGACAAAAAGTTGCGGTGGAAGGGTACTTTTCAGAATGCAGATCTGTAGCTATTGGTGTTCTGCAGGGATCAGTCCGTTGTTTTTAGTATATATAAATGGTCTGGAGGGAAATGCGGAGGTCTGATCGCGATGTTTGCAGATGAAGTAAAGATTGGTGGAGTTCCTGATAGTGCCGGGGATTGTTAGAGGTTCCAACCATATACAGATAGATAGATTGGAGACTTGGGCACAGAAATAGCAGATGGAGTTTAATCTGGACCATGTGAGGTGATGCATTTTGGAGGATCAAACTTCGGTGTGAACTATACGGTAAATGGCAGAACCCACAGAATCATTAACATACAGCGGGATCTGGGCGTGCAGGTCCACAGTTCCCTAAAAGTGGCAAAACAGATGACCAGGGTGAATAAGAAGTCATATGGCATGCTTGCACTCATCGGCCGGGGCACTGAGTACAAGATTGGGGAATCACAATGCCACTGTATAAAACCTTAGTTAGACTCATTAGGCGTATTGCGTGCTGTTCAGTCACCACACTACCAGGAGGACGTGGAAGATTTGGAGAGAGTGCAAAAAGGTTTAACCAGGATGTTGTCTGGTCTCGAGCGTGTGGGCTGTGGGGAGAGGTTGAATGAACCACGATTGTTTCCACTAGAAAGATGGAGGCTGAGGGGAGACCTGATAGAGGTTTACAAAATTATGAGAGGCATTCACAGGGTGGATAGTCAGGCTTTTTCGCAGGCTGGAGGTGTCAAATATATGGAGGGGCACAGGTTAAACGTGAGAGGGGGAACGTTTAAGGAAGATATGCGGGGGAAGGATTTTATGCATAAAGCATTGGGTGATACTGGTGGGAGAGGAGGGGGTGGAGCAGGCACAGCAGCAATACTGAAGTGGCATCTGGAAGAGTACATGCATGGGCGGGGGACAGAGGGATATATGGCCGAAGGGCTTCTTCCTGCGCTGTACTTTTCTTTGTTCTTCTTTGAAAGCAAATGGGTGGGATTCTCTGGACGTGCTCGCCCCAAAACCGGAGAAACCAGTTTGAGGTCAATGGGCCTTTGCCTGGTTCCCCCCCTCCCCCCTCCGCCCCCCCCCCCCCCCCCCCCCCTCGCACTCGCTCCAATTCCTTCGGCAGGCTGGGACGGGAGAATTTTCCCAATGTTTTATGTTTGAAAATGGGCATCCATTGAGGAAATCTTGACTTTTTCCATTACACTCCAAGGTTGACTTGCTCCGTATCTACTTGACAATACCTATTTGCATTACATATGCACCAAAGTCAGCCCACACCCAAAATATATAATTTGGCTACAGAAGCTACCGTTATTGATGTTTAATATATTTAATCCAGAGTTTTAATTTTAAGCGAGCAAGGTATTAAAATGGAATTCTTTTGATTGTGTTTTATGTTAAAGACCATGCGGTATGTTTCAAATAATGCACAAAATGAAAGAAAAAAATCTTATTATATTTCTCTTTTGTTCGATTGTTCTTTAGAAGTGATCAGAATATGTCGTTCATGTCTCTATAAAAAAAGAGCCGGCATATTTGAACTTTGTAATCTGATAACTATTTGGGGCATTTGAATATGAAAAGGAACAGTTAAAATAAGTGCCTTGCCTTAATAGCTATTCAACACTGTCGGTAAACTGACGGGGGAGTTCCAGTCTGTACAATTTAAAGTGCAAGAACCTGCGTGAGCAAACCTTTCAACACTTTTCAGTCGTACTCATAGCGCATGATATGACATTGAAACATCAACTGGACGTTTCAGTCGATGACCATCTCAACTTTGACTATCAATCAAAGAAGCTGGTTGTTTTGATACGAAGTGCTATCCGATTTCCCTGAATGGACGGAGAGGACGGATGTTACATTGTTTGCCACAACGCGCCAATCTAATTAACTTCCATCATCATGGAAATCAAGTCAAATTATTGATAACAGACCTCTATGGAAATCAAATCAGCACGCCTCATATTGCTCCAGCGATTGTGTTTCCATGGACAAAATTATCTTTAACGTATGGTGCTGCTTATTGTTTTCTTTTATTTTCCGAAGATGTGGATCATATTTCTCTCATAATTTCTACATTTCTTTTGCATTACATCTGTTTACCTATTACGTCTCTCTGCCTGAAAATATATTTGAGCATCTGGTCGATCAGGAATTGGACATACAATATTTAAACTAGCAATGTCTTGCTTCGAATATCTTTTTGTCCTCTGCACTCCCGACTGCTATTATTGAAGCCCTGCAGTCGATACGGGTGTTACTGTTTAATTAACAAGTACTGCGATGTTAAAGATTCTAGCGCCAACATCCAGTCATCTCTCTGCTCTTGCAGCAGTTAAAAAATAATAATACCAGTGAGATTGTATGGTCTCTCATTCTTCCTACGAATATATATTAACTCAGAAATGTTTGCATTTAACTTCACTGTGCAATGCCCGTTCGTGCCTTGGAATGTCTGTTCCTCATTGAAGTATGTTTCTATCCATTATCTTCCAGCAAAACCGTTGACAAGGACCCATCTGGGGCACTTTTACAGAAGGTCAATGCACATGGGATACAGGCAATTCGATGAAGTGGATTCAAAGTTGGCTCAGTAATAGGAGACAGTGGAGGGTGACGGATGGATGCTTTCGTATCTGGAAGTCAGTGTCCAAAAACAGGGATCTATGTTGCCCCCTCAACACACACTATTATTTGTCAGTTAAATACAGAACATTGAAGACTATGTAAGGAATACGATGAGTAAATTTGCAGATTAAACAAAGAGTGGGCGGTGGTGGTGAACATTGAGGCGGAGTGTCTTGGGAAGATATAGATTGAATAGTCAAGTGGGCAGATAAGTAGCAGATGAACTGTACCCTGAAAGGTGTGAGGTGATACACTTTGGAAGGAGGAAATTGACAAGGACGTGAATTCAACGAATGTTAGGATACTCGGAATTTCTGTGGAACAAAAGGACCTTGGCATGTTTGTCTACAGATCTCTGAAGGAGGAATGGAATAGAGTCATAGAGTCGTGGAGGTTTAAAGCACGTAAACAGGCCTTTCGGCCCAACTTGTCCATGCCAGCATTTCTTTTACCACTAAGCTAGTCCCAATTGCCCACGTTTGGCAAATATCCCTCTATACCCACCTTACCCATGTAACTTTCTGAATGCTTTTTAAAATACAAAATTATCCACGCCTCTAATAGTGCCTCTGGCAGCTTGTTCCAGACACTCACCACCCTCTGTGTGAACAAAATGCCCATCTGCACCCTTTTGTATATCTCCCCTCTCACCTTAAATCTCTGCTCTCTAGTTGTGGGCTCCCCTACATTTGGGAAAACATATTGATTATCTACCTCATCTATGCCCCTCATTATTTTATAGACCTCGATAAGTTCACCCTTAAGTCTCCTATGGTCCAGGGAAAATAGTCCCACTCTATCCAGCCTCTCCATATAATTCAAACCGTCAAGTCCCGGTAGCATCCTAATAAATATTTTCTGCACTTTCTCGTTTACTATCCTTTCTATGATAGGGTGACCAGAGCTTCACGCAGTATCCCGAGTGTGGCCTTACCAATGTCTTGTGCAACTTCAACAATACGTCCAAACTCCTGTATTCAGTGTTCTGACCAGTGAAGTGAAGCATGCTGAATGCTTTCTGCAACACGCTGTCCACCTGTCACTCCACTTTCATGGAGCTATGAACCTTTACCCCGCGATCCCTTTGTTCTATAAATCTCCCCAAATCCTATCACTAACTGAGGAAGTCCTGCCCTGGTTCAATCTCCCATTATGCACCACCTCGCATCTATCTCAATTAACTCCATCTGCCATTCATCAGCCAACTGGCCCAATTGATCAAGATCCAGCTGCAATCCTAGATAACCTTTTTCATTGTCCACTATTGCACGAAACTTGGTTTCATCTGCAAATTTACTGTTGGTAGGGTATTGAAAAGGCATATGGGGCAGTTGCCTTTATCAGTTGAGGTATCGATTACAAAAGCAGGGAAGCCATGTTGGATTTGCATCGAGTTTTGATGAGGCCACATCTCGAGTGATGTGCCGTTCTGGTCGTCACGTTATAGGTAGGATGCGAGACATAGCTTTAATGTGAGGAACAGGAGATTTGGAGGGATGTGAGGAAAAATATTTTACCCAGAATGTGGTGACGGCCTGGAATGCGCTGCCTGGGAGGGTAATAGAGACGAGTTGGCTCAGATCTTTAAAAAGTACCTGGATGAGCACTTGACACATTATCACATCCAGGGTTATGGGCCAAGTGTTGGCAGATGGAATTAGTTGGGGTTTCAGGTGCTTGAAATGTGATGGTGCAGACTCGATCAACCGACTGGCCTCTTCTACACTATATGAGTCGATGAGTATTTTGTGTTTTGTTTTACACTTCCGAGTTATCATCAATGGCAAAGTTTGGAAATGTATACCCCAGCCACAAAGTTAGTAACTGTTATTTGATGTCACTGCCTTGCGAATTGTGGCTGCGTGGCCCCTTTAACACCGAACCTTTGCGTGCCATGTGACCGGGTCATATCGAGTGTAGAACCTGCACGTGCATGGGCCAATCGACAGCGAGGACGTCTCTTCCCGGTGAAGAGCAGTTGCTATTGGAGTCTGGGATATGTTCGGAATGGAAATGTATGGCTGTGCCGTTAAACCTTCCATTCTGCAGAGTTATGCATAATCAATGCATCCTTTAGTTTGTTACTTGCCACATCAATGCACCTTGAAATACTAGACTTGCAATAAGGACAAACCGGATCAATGGTTAAAAGCTCACGATGCAAATTTGGAGGGGAGGTGAGTGATCACTCGAAACTTTCAAAGGAGAAAAGGTACAGATTCCATTTTAAAGATACTTCTGTACTGGAAAATAGAGCCATTCGACCCTGTGATTGAGAGTTCGGGGCAGTAAATTTAGAACCTTGGTATGTTTCGGTGACAAATAGAATGGCAGCCGAGGATTAACAGAAGGTGAAACTACTCAAAATCTGCGGCCTATAGACTTACAATCTGGCGAAGTGTTGATGTCACCCGAAGCTCCAGGTAGAAATACCTTCGACCGTTTGTCAGTTTAGTTAAGCATCACAAACCACAAACTCCAGTTATTATGCAAATATACTAATTTCTTTCTGCGCTTAGTGAGCCAGAAGAGATAGTTTCTGACTTATTGGTCAGCCTTTGAGGCTAGCTGAGCATTGTGCATTCGGGCAATTGTTGGGAGAGATCTTTTGATAAAGGGGAACAACAGCCACAAACAACCAAAATTAATTGATTGCTCAAGTTAATGTATCACTGGCGAAAGCAAAGAGATGGTTCACGTGACCAAGTGCACTTAGCAAGGCGTGTGTTAGCTGCAAGGCGTGCATAATATAGTGAACAATTTGTGATGCTAAAAGGCTGCCCCGAGGAACAATCCAAGTGATGGTCCAGTGCAGCCTGAGACGTGTAGTTCAGCACCGGAGTCTGAGTCCAGTTTTCTGTATGGAGGAGACTACCCCGAAGAGCTGAAATAATTTTACCTTTCTTAGATGTTTAAAAAAAACATCGGTGTAGAGTGAAGCCGGCAATGGAGAACATTCGCGAAATAAAGGATCAGTGAGTACATCCCTGGTGAATAAGATGGCGGAGGAAACAAAGGAGGGATCCGAGAGTAACACTTAATCAAGTCCAACACAACAACAATTCCAGCTATGGAATTTTCCCTGATGGTTAGCATACAGCCCCTGATAATGGAGGTCAACAAAGGCGCTTTGGCCATTGTAATATGTGATAGAATAATCGAACATGTCCAGATAAGATACAGCCCCTAAGTCATAGTCAGTCTGAGACTACTGTCGTGGACACATGCTGGAGTGTTACTGTGGGTAAAGCTTCCGTACCGGTATCAGACAGGAGCCATTCAGCTCAGCTGTGCTGCCCATCGTAGTAATTGGTGGACAGAGGCACAGTGTCATGGAAAAGGAACAGTTATAACAAATATAACTCACTGGCTGGAAAGGTTTAATGTTCAGGATGGAGGTTTACAAGAAATCCTATCGAATTATCAGGAGGTCTTCAAAGGAGCACAAAGACGGATTAAAGAGGTGAAACGTTTACGGAAACCCCAAGGCTATGCATAGGTTTTTCTGTACTTGCCCAGTATCATCTGCCTTACATCAGAAAATAGATGTCGGAAAAAAATGGCAGGAAAGTCGAGGTATCAGGAAGCATGAGCGCTTTTTCGAAAGGGCCATGCCTGTCGTCGCCACGCTGAAATAAGGGCAAACAGTTCGTGAATGCTGAAATCTGAAACGAAAGCACAAAATGCTGGAATATCTCAGCAGATGTGAAAGCATCTTTGGCGAGATAATAGACCAACGTTTTGGAGACAAAGAACATCGGACATGATTGATACAATGAGGGCGAGGGTGGGGGTCAGGAAGCTGTAATTTAACAAAGGATTGTAAATGGTGATTGAGCGGTGGCATCATGATGGAGTTGGCAGGAATGTTGGAGGATGATCCTTTGAATGCAGAGGCTGGTGGGGCGAAAAGACATTTCCGCCAACTCCAGAAGTATGCCACCACTCGACATAACATCTTCTCGCTCCCCCTGCCTGCAGCCTTCAGGGACTATCCTTTCTGGGACACACTAGTCGACTCCACCATCACACCCAACACCTCACCCACTACTAATAGCACCTTCCCATGAAATCGTAGAAGGTGCAATGCCTGCCTATTCACCTGCCCACCGTCCCAAGGCCCAAACACTCTTTTCAGGTGAAACACTGCCTCACGTGCACATCCTTTTATTGGAACTATTGCATTCGCTGCACGCAATGCGGAGTACTGAAAAAGAGAGAGACCAAACTGAGACTGGGTGACTGCTTTGCAGAGCACCTTCGCTCCGTCTGCAGACAGGGCCCAGAACTTGCTCTCGTTTGCCATGACAATGCACATCCCTGTTCTACTGTCTACATGTCCGTCCTGGGCCTTTTGGTTCCACTGAAGACCAGCAAATACTGGAGTAACAGCCCCTCCTCTTCCGATTGGACACGTTACAACCTTCCGATATGAACATTGAGTTCAACAACTTCAGAACATGAACTCTCCCCTCCACCTCACTCCATTTCCATTTATTTTATTTTATTTGAAGCATTTATATTATTCATCCATTTTAATTACTTTATATTCTTCGGGGTTTTTTTTCTGAAGGCTCACTCTCCATCCTGTCTTCCACCCTTACCCCTGTCCCACCCGCAGTGAAATTACTACGCTCCTTAGGTTGTTCGTTGACAATCTGTAACATTGCTGTGCCATTCGCACATCCCAAACACTTTATGGACTCTTTTAGCATTTTTCTCAGCCTTTAGCATCATCATTTGCATTCCACTTGTCCAATTACAGCCTCCCTCCACCACCTACCGCCCACCTCCCCCCACCACCGCCCCCACAACCCCCGCCCGCGACTGTCCCCATACGGAAACTCGACTAGACACTGAGGATATTCATCTACTCCAGACTAATGCTGGAGATATCAGCTGGATCATTATTTCATTCCATGGGTAGATGACCTCTGCGCTCTGTTCGCTGGGGATCGCGGGTGTGCTAACCTAAGAACGTACGGCCATCAGATATAGGGGCAGAATTAGGTCAGCCAGCCCATCGAGTCAGTTCTGCCATTCAATCAACGCCTTTGCCACATAGCCTCTGAAGCCCTTTTTAATCAAGAGCCTATCTATCTCTGACTAAAAGGCACTTAATAACCTGGCCTCCACAGCCACCTGCGGCAGAGTTCCACACATTCACCACTCTCTGGTTGAAGAAATTCCTCCTCATCTCTGTTTTAAAGGATCGTCCATTTAGCCTGAGGTTGTGTCCTCTGGTTCAAGTTTTTCCTACAAGTGGAAACATGCTTTCCACGTCCACTCTACCCTGGCCACGCAGTATCCTGTAAATTTCCATAAGATCCCCACTCATCCTTCAAAACTCCATACCGTTCCTCATATGACAAGCCCTTCATTCCGGGATCATTCTTGTGAACCTCCTATGGACGCTTTCCAAGGCCAGTACATCCTTCCCCAGGTATGGGGCCCAAAGCTGCTCACAATATTCCAAATGGGGTCGGACCAGAGCTTTATACAGCCTCAGAAGTACATCCCTGCTTTTGTATTCTTGCCCTCTTGACATGAATGGTAAAATTGCATTTGCCTTCCTAACTGCCGGCTGAACTTGCACGATAATCTTAACAGGGTCTTGAAGAGTCACTCCCAAGCCCATTTGTGTTTCTGATTTCCTAAGCATTTCCCCATTTAGAAAATAGTTCATCCCTCATTCCTTCTTCCAAAGTGCATAACCTCACACTTCTCCACACTGTATTCCATCTGCCACTTCTTTTACCACTCTCCTAACCTGTCCAGGTCCTTCTGCAGCCCTCCTGCCTCCTCAATATTACCTGCCCCTCTCCATATATTTGTATGATCTACAAACTTAGCAACGGTGCCTTCAGTTCCTTCTTCCAAATCGTTAATATATATATTGTGAAAAGTTGTGGTCCCAACCTAGACCGAAGTCATGCTTATGAGCAATTGGAACTGGAAGTGGACTCCAGAAAGTTAGTTAAATTAAATACCCACAAGGAATTATATCATTATACCAGATTAATATTGTCTGTCTTGTCAGCGTGCGACATTTTGCAGTACACTATGGACACTGTTGCAAGGAATCCCCAAAGTCGTGGTATAATTGGACGATATCCTAAATACAGGTGCCACGCTGAAGAATAATGCAAACCTGGAATAGTTCTTGCAGAGGTTTGAAGAAACTGTCATACGTTTAAAAAGTGAGAAATATATGTGCGCAGTTGAGGAGGTTATGTACCTCGGCTCCAAAGTGAATGCAAAGAGGTTGGACTTCATATAAAACATAGCGATATTAAGAGAGTACTAATGTCTAGGAATTGACACATCTTTCCTCAGAATGGCCAATTACAATGGACCGTTCCTGCTGAATTGATCAGCAACTCTGCTCCCCTCATCGACAGATACCAGATTATTAAAAAAAACAGAAGCAATGGAAGCTGGCGTCTGGCAAAAATAAGATTTTGTCAAAGTCAACCAGGATTTAAAGTAATCGATATTGTTGGTACATGTTTAACCCTGCACGTCATTACAAGTCACATATGATGCCTCGACTTAGTGAGTTGGAGAGGTTCTGCCCCACAGAAAGACAGGTGGGATGGAGAGATATTTGCTTTGATTACTTTTGTCAGACACTGAGATAAAGTACTCAAGAACAGAAAAGGAAAGTCTGGCATTAACCTGCACAGTGAAAAGTATTCAACAGTACAACTGTCATGTCAGACCATACAATTGTTCGGACTTCAGCAGGAGGATAATTTGCTGCCTACTGTTGCCTCGGCGAGGGAGCAGAGATGGCCATGCTTCTGGCAGCGTACAACTATATATTCGAGCATAGGCTGCGACGTCAGGTATCAAATGCAGACACACTGAGCCACCTCCCACTGCCACACACGATACCATCATCTGGTGTTCTACAGGATGGTACTGGCTTTGTGCTTGCTGGAAACCATGCCTTTCTCGGCAGCCCAACATTAAGCTGTGGACATGCGGCAATCTATTGCTGTCAAAGGTCAATAAAATAAAGCCGTCAGGGAGGCACTAAGACAAAGCCGTATTTGCAATGCATCAATGAGAGAACCTGCGAAGTTGGGCGCTATTGAATGTTGTCCGTGTCGTAGTACAGCTGCTGGGGTGACTGTCATTGTTCTAAAAGTTGCATGATATCCACTCAAGGTCAGAGCGGAACAAAAGTGTCAGCCAGAAGTTCCATCGAATGTCCTGTCATTGACAACGTCATTGAACAAAAAATTGGGCTGTGTGACAGGTGTCAGAACCAACAGATTTCATCATCACCAACAAATATACATGGTTGCAGCTTCATTTCCGTGGTTCTGATTCTGTTCAAGTCCATGGTTGCAGCTTCACGCATATTTTGCCGAGCATTTTGTTGGGATGCCTCTTTCTAATCCTGGTAGATGTTCATTCAAAGTTGTTGGACGTTCAGCTCATGAGATCTACTACATGCACTTCTAGTTTTGATAAACTGAGGCAGTTCTTTGTGAACTGTTGTCTTTTTGTTTTCGCATTTGACAATGGAACAGCATTCACGGATGAGAATTTCAGACTTGTGACAACTCAAATTGCATCCATCATGTAAGGTCAGCCGCTTATCATCTGGCCTCAAATGGATTGGCGAAACAAGCCTTGAAATCGTTCAAGGCTTTGATAAAGAAGCAGGCTCACAGGCCGTTGACAGTGTGACTGGTCGGTTGTTTTACTGTCCTACGCACACGCTAACAGTGGTGTCATGCATGCAGAATTGCTAATGGGTCGGCACGAGCGTACCTGTTTGAATTTGGTGTTCTCAAGTTTGTCGGGAGGGTGGAGACTACGCAAGTCTCTCAGAAATGGTATCATGTGGACGATCTTGTCTTGGCAAGGGAATTATGTGATGGGCCTGCACAGGTAGCACGAAGATTTGTGGAGTAGAGGGGGTTGGTCTCAATGGAGGCACTGGGCCGTCGAGTGAAGTAGCATGATGATTCCTTACACAAGAGCATGCAGTTAAGCAGGGGGAGACAAGCAAGTGCTCTTGCATCCAGAGTGTGTGTATCAGCAACTGAATCACATATTTTGCCATATGTGGTGGGGCCCCGGCCAGATCTGGCTGAGGCAGAGGATAGCACTAGCAAGTGAGCATGTTGCTTCTATCAGCGGGTCGTGTGTCGTTGGCCGCGGTTGGAAGAACACCTGACACAGCTCCGACATGCCACAAAGGCAAAGAAGTCTCTAGACCGGCTGCTGTTATGAACTGTCTTTCCGTGGTGTCCCTCCTCTAATATTGTCGTTTGTCTGCTTATGCATTTAACTCTTTTACGCTGTGCTTTGCCATAGGTCGTCGAAGGGATTAGGTTGAATGGTTTGTGGTAGCTTTGACCCTTTACCGGGCAATGCTTCATGGGCCTCTTGATCGGTACGGAATCAATGGTATGAGCGCATGATCTTGACACTATCAGGAGCGAGGATGCACATCCTCAATTCTGCAAGGCCTGTTCGGAACAGACCTATAAAGATGTGCTGTTAAACACTTGGCTGTGTACAGTTTTTTTTCCTCAAACAATAAATCATTTAGTTTTTTACTTGCTACAATGTGCTGTTTCCAATTATTATAGTAATTAATAACAGGGAATATTCCTGCCAGTGAAATCAAGAAACAGATATTATCTTCAATAATTGTTTTTGCTACAGCTGCCAAACCTTAATTTAAAAGTCTCTGCCGCACTATAAGGACATGTGTTTGCCCAAGGTAACATATAGCTATTTATCATAAGCCGTTTGGAAACAAACGATGGCAGAATTGCATCTGTTTTTCCTTCCATTTCTCCCACCTCCTTGTATAATACAGAAGCATTGTTTTTCCAATGCAATTTGCATCAATAAAACATGTTGGCGCTCTCTTCATGTTCCATTATTATTCTAGATGCCACGACATTTTCACCTGGATTTGTATTTAATAAATTCCTGCCGCCTGCACCAAACTGCTCGCTGTATCCACTATTGTACAATATCTGACATTTGTAGTTCACCAGTCTTTCAGAACGTGCTGCATCCGGACAGAACTAAAAAGTTGTGGACAGTATATCAGTCATCCCTTCCGCAGCAGAGAACGCATCCATTGCAACATATCCACTTTTGAACAGTAGGCCTTTTTACCTCTTTATTCTTTGATATCTTGCACTGTTCCGACAAAGTTACTTATTCTGTCCCATTGAAAATAAGTACTTACAGAACGTCAATGCAACCTGCCCCTTTACTCCTTCGTGATGTATTTTACCTCAACCAATTGCCTTTCTGATTGACTCATTTCCACCCCGCCACACTTGTCACGTTACTTTCATGATAATAAGCTTAAATGTGGCATTTAGTTGCCATTTCACAAGAGCACTTTACCCATCCTGCACCTAATCTCTTCACTGCTCTTTGTTTAATATTCAGAATGGCTTTGCGTTGCGGAAACAAACTGACATGACACGTGATCTCATTCTTCGCTGTTTACTGTTCTCTAACACTTTTGTCAACAAGGGATTGCCTGCTAATTTTGGCGTCCACCATTCCTTCCTCCTGGTCCGTAGCCGAATAAAACAGATGCCTCAATGGAGATGCTTATACGAAAGGACAGTTGGAAATGGAAGAATGCTGTTTCTCTGGCAAACTTACATTTGCTATCAGTCATGCCAGATGACCCTGTAAATCGATCATTTTCCAAAAAAAAACGCGATCACGGTACGCTGAATATTGAGGCAAAAAACTAAGCTTGCACTTCACACCACTACGTTTGCAATTTTATGAAACAATGTGCGAAATGGAAACGTTCATGTAATTTGGGAGATATTGGAAAGCGAACGTTAAACCTGCATATGCTTTATGAGCCATGGGAAATCAGATTCGATATCAGGATTAATTGTCAAGTATATACCATTAATAATAGCCTGAGAAGGATATATATTATATATGCAGACAGCCATACATCCAAACGGACAGACGGACCGGTAGATAGATAGATAGATAGATAGATAGATAGATAGATAGATAGATAGATAGATAGATAGATAGATAGATAGACAGACAGACAGACAGACAGACAGACAGACAGACAGACAGACAGACAGACAGACAGACAGACAGATGGACAGATAGATAGATAGATAGATAGATAGATAGATAGACAGACAGACAGACAGACAGACAGACAGACAGACAGACAGACAGATAGATAGATAGATAGATAGATAGATAGATAGATAGATAGATAGATAGATAGATAGATAGATAGATAGATAGATAGATAGATAGATAGATAGATAGATAGATAGATAGATAGATAGATAGATAGATAGATAGATAGATAGAAAGATGGATGGATAGACATGCAGTTAGGTAGACTGACATTTGAAATATATATGAAGCACACATATGTTATGTATATCTCTATTTAAACGTCCCAAAAAAGAACAATATCAATGAAGACAAATTCATTTTATTTGACACAGTGGCAGGGAAGAACATTGAATGTGACAGTCTGTGATCCCAATGAGTTCGGCTTAGAGCAAAATGTTAAATGGCGCTGTAGATGTAGGGAGGGGGATCGGCTTGGGGAGCATGACTCCAAGGCACCTGAAAGTGCGTCTGCAAAATCCCGGAAGCACATAAGGTCACAATTGGATGCAATAAATGTCTAAAATGTACAATTATTTTCAGCTGTTCCACAGATGGACAGGGGTAGTACCTATTGGATTGGGGAGCAAGAATGAGGATGTTAAAATTCCTGTCACGCAGGTTATGTGTGTCACCATGCAAAACAGTGATGGGTGAAGGGAGTGTGGTGCATTATTATTTTTAGAAGAACACAAACTGTTCATCAGAAGGATTTAGTTCAGCCAACAGAGCAGTGGAACGTCTTCATTGGGTAACATAAACGTGGCAGCTGCCAGTTGCTGCTCGGTTGCGAATGTGTGTTGCTGCCAAGGTTGTTGTTCGAGGTTTTTGTATAATGAAAATGGTATTAGTGGCTCAGCAAATGGTAAAGTACAATTCTGATGCTCTGGAACATCAAGTTCATCTTTAATCTATGATTATCGACCTGGCCAAGGATTCAAGCAGATCCAAATATTAACTTTCCGTTTTGTGATCCTTCCCCACACTTAATCAACAGCCTGAGTCGCCCGATTATGTTCCCCCATCAGAAATATTCCAGAATTGCAGCATGTTGCGGTGATTCATTTACTTTCACCAGTCTTGCCGAATTGGAGCTAACGGAGGGCAGAACCTCTCAGTTGTGCAAGACCAATTTGAACGAATGTAAGTTATATATGAGTTAAAAATTGCATACAAAGTTAAACCATTTCGTTGAATAAGTATAATAGTTTGATATTTATGATGTATGTATCAACTGTTTTAATAGAACAAAACACGATTCAAAATATTGTTAATGGAACGAGAAGACTCACCAGGTACAGCAATAGCAGCGAGAACTGGATAGTAAATTCTTCGTATATTTCGAATATAATAATTCATTTTTCTCTCTAATTGATAATTTATCGCCATTATTGTAGTCTCTTTAGCACTCTCTCTTCACCAGGTGAGTCCGGTTTCTGCAGTGATGTTCTTATTGACTCTGTGGAACATCACCATGAACTGATTCATTTAATATAAGTTATGAGATGCCTCTGTTGACACAGGTTGACTCCATGGAGACACAGATTAATTACAGCAACTGAACAAGCGGCGGTGTTAACTCATTCCTTAAACAGAACTTTTGACATTCAAGATCAAAATTACACGGGGCACTAAACAGGCGTGAGTGAAGCACATCAAATGTTGGAATATTATGATCAAAGACCTAAGCAAAAATAAATGAAATGTTCACAATGGTGTGATGTACAGACCAGATATTTACGTAAAATTTTCACAAAGACACGGGTCTTCATGCCAGAGTCTGAAAATGCATTTTTGTATCCCTAAAATCAAAATAAATGAGTAGATTGGAACAGTTCGAATTCATATCAACACCTGAGTAAAATTCATAGTTTGGTCCTGCACACGCAGAAACGTCACACTGTACTCTAGATTGAATGCCAATTTCACTTGG
Source organism: Mustelus asterias (assembly GCF_964213995.1). NCBI lineage: Eukaryota > Metazoa > Chordata > Chondrichthyes > Carcharhiniformes > Triakidae > Mustelus > Mustelus asterias. The sequence continues at coordinate 352,685 of NW_027590326.1, read as the reverse complement.
AAAGTGAAAAAGTGGCATAAAGGTTACTGAGCTTGAAGCACTCGATTCACATATTCGCTCTTCACATGCATGTCCTCGCATTGACTGCATGGAAGAATCATAGAGTGTGTATATAATGATGGGCAATGTCACAGAATGGAAATGCTGTTGCAGAGACTCCAAAGAATGAATCATGCATGGTTGGAAAATAACAAAGTGTCCATGATGGATTCATGTCGAGGATCTTTGCTTTCATAAACAACGCACAAGCCATCGAGTTCATCTTTTCCATCAACCAGGATACATGATTTATGGTTAAGCAATTACATGGTGTTTTGATGTTGCCATTTAAATGCATAGAAGTGAATTTCCTTTCCAGTTGACATATTTGAAGAGGTAGTTTCAATATAAAAAAAACTATCTGTGCAGAACATTGCAAACATGCAATGATTGAATCGAAGTAAAATACCCCCATACAGGGAATGCATGTTTGGTGGTGGAGTTACTCAAACCAGGAACCGTTGCAGTTTTCAGTGTTGCACGCGGGTTTTGTGGCGCTTTTCACTTAGTTATTTTATGATCCAGTAAGATGACAGCGCCTTTGTGCACTTTCTGGCAGGGAAACGTGAAGTGATTCTCGTGAACATAAGGAATACAAATTTCGTGAAGCATGAGAAAATAAACAAAACAAAAAGTTGCAAGCGAGATCCAGCCAGGAGAAGGCACGATCCATCCGTGGCCTTCACAATGGAAACTGCAATATCTGAGTGATACGATTGTCTTTCAGAAATGCAAATACTTCAGTGAATATGCATCAGAGAGGGATGCACATTTTACATGGTTTACTGGTGCAATCAATTTACGAGTCAAATGTTGGAGTGGCTGTCAGTTTCTTATTCAAACCCACATTCTGACCATAATTAATTTATCCCATAAGCGAAAACTACAAATGACATTATTCCTGGCAGGCAAAATACAATATATTTTCATGCAGTGACAGAGAGGGTGAATCGCTGAATTTAAAAAAAATATATTTCAACAGGAAGTGACAGCCACAGGTAAGGTACCTGAATATTGCAGGGTGATGAATGTCGTGCCTTTGTTTAAAAGGGGCTTCAGGGAAAAAAAGCTTGGGAACTACAGGCCGGTGAATTTCACATCTGCAGAGGGTACGTTGTTAGAAGGTATTGTGAGAGACAGGATCAACAGCCATATAGAGAGGCAAGGGCTGATTAGTGACAGGCAGCATATATTTTAAAATCATGTCTCACAAATTTCATTTGAGTTTTTTTTTAAGGGGTAGCCAAGAAGGTAGATGAGTGCAGTGCAGTTGATGTTATCTACATGGACTTCAGCAAGGCCTTTGACATGGTACTGCATGGTAGGTTGCAGCATAATGTTAAATCTCACGGAATCCAGTACGAGGTATCCAAATGCATACAAAATTGGACTGATGACAGAAGACAGAGTATGGTTGCAGAGGGTTGTTTTTCAATCTGAAGGTCTGTCACCAGGGGTGGACCTCAGGGATGGGTGCTGGGTCCACTGTTATTTGTCACTTATATAAATGATTCGGGTGAGAATTTAGTAAGCATGGTTACTAAGTTTGCAGATGACACCAAGATGGGTGAAATAGTTGACAGTGAAGAAGATTATCTAGGAAACCATTGCGATCTTGATCAATTGGGCCAGTGGGCTGTCGAAAGGCAGATGGAGTTTAATTTAGATAAATGCAAGGTGATGCATTTTGGTAGATCGAACCAGGATAGGACCTACACAGTTAATGGTAGGGCGTTGTGGGGAGTAATAGAACGAAAGAGATCTCGCGGTACAGATTCATAGTTCTTTGAAAGTAGAGTGATAGATGTGCAGAGTGGAGAAGAAGGCATTCAGCCTGCTTGATTTTATTGGTCAGAACATTGAATACAGAAGTTGGGACGTCTTGTTGAATTTGTATCAGACATTAGTAATGCCACGCTTGGAATACTGTGTACAGTTATAGTCACCCTATTATAGAAAGGATCATATTAAACTAGAAAGAGTGCTGAAAAGATTTAATGGGGTGCTACCGAGACTTGATGGTCTGAGTTATAACCAGCGACTGGATAGACTGGGACTTTTTCCTCCGAAGCATAAGAGACTCAGGGGTGATCGTATGGAGGTCTGTAAAATAATGAGGGTCATTGATCTGCGAGATAGTCAATACATTTTCCCAAAGATATGGTAGTTCAAAACTGGAGGACATTGGTTTAAAGTGGTAGGGAAAATATTTTTTTAAATGTAGAGGGGCAATTCTTATGCACTGAGGGTGGTCGGTTTCCGGAACGAGCTGCCAGAGGCAGTAGCAGAAACGGCTACAATTTTGTCTTTTCAAAAATCATTTCGACAGTTAGATGATTAAGATGGGTATAGAGGTGTATGGGCAAATGCGGCAATCGGGACCAGATTCGTGGTTTAAAAAAGGGGCGGCATCGACAAGTTAGGCCGAAGGGCCTGTTTCGATGCTGTACACCTCCATGATTCAATGACTCTAAGTTCTCAGAAGTCGAAGTTCAATCCATTGTTCGAGTAAAAAGGTGCATAGAAATATTTACATGCTGGAGACAGTGGTAAAGTAGTGTTGCCACTCGAATGGTAATTCAGAGATCCAGGGTAATGTTCTGGAGACCGATGTTCCAATCCCAGCGTGGTAAATGATAACATTTGAATTTTAAAAAAACAATTTGAAATTAAAAATCCAGTTACGACCATGACAGCAATGTGCTTCAATAATATCCTTTCGGTAAGAAAACCTGCCGTCCTTACCTGGTACAAGCAACGTTGTTGACCTTCAAATATTGTCATGGACGCCAATATCCCATGAACGAATAACGAAAAAAGTAGTCTCTGGCGAACCGACTAAATTGAGTATCCATCTGTGCACATGAATGGTTTCAGGGATCAGGAAAACAAAATTCCGCCCAAAATTCTGAATTATTGCCGTATATTTGTCATGGGAAGTCATCAGATCTTCGATTGTAGAACACTTGCTGTCTATTGGCGAAGTGTGTTTTCTGGAAAGTTGAATATAACACACCATTCTGCGTTTCCAATTGTTTGATACGTCACCAGTGAACAAAGGCACAAAAGAAATCCGGCACGAGGGTGATTTCAAAGTTACTTCAACTTACCTCCGAACTGATATTTTCACATTTAAAGTTTATTTATTAGTGTCACAAGCTGTTCCAATCATTTTTATTACAATAATGTTCATTGATTCGTCTCACAAGTAGGCTTACAGAAACAGTGCAATCAAGTTGCTATGAAAATCCCCAAGTCACTATACTCCGGCACCTGTTCGGGTAAACTGAGGGGAATTTAGCATGGCCAATGCACCGAACCAGGACGTCTTTTGTACTGTGGGAGGAAACTGGAGCACCCGGAGGAAACCCATGCACACACATGGAAAACGTGCAGACTCCAAACTGACCAGTGACCCATGTCACGAATCAAACCTGTGTCCCTGGCGCTGTGAGGCGGCAGTGCTAACCATTCTGCCACCGTGAACATCTCGGGATTTGGACCATAAGAATGATCGTTATCAAATAGTTTTCAGAGTTGGTGCCTGGAATGGACTGATCCTGTAATAGATCAAATTGTGGAAACATAGCAATCTCTGAGTGTTTTGCTGTGCAGTTTTAATATGCATGTCATTGTCTGTCTCAACATGTGTACAAATTAATCCTGCCCCACCACAATTAAAAATGGCAAAGCTTACAGCCAAAACGAGCAAAGGTCAATGGAGGCCCATCACCTGCAGCAAGTGTTATATCAGTTTATCTTACTTATTGTTGAAATTATGCATTGATTTATCAACACATTAATAGTGTGTTAAAATAATGTCACTGAAAAAGTAAAAACATTTTATTGACCTCGTAGTTCAAATGAAAGGAAATATTCAAAACAAAGGAATATAGAAGCTGAAGCAAGAATTCGGCAAGTTAGCTCTCACTCAATGAGATCGTGGCAGATCATGGAGTACATCTCCGACATTTCCCCACCCTATCCATATTCAATGGTGTCCATTGGATTTAGATGTCCAACATTTTTTTTTATTTTAGTCGGAAATTTGAACGATGCACCACTCTCCCAGTGAAACAAATCCTCCGTACCACATTCTGAATTGACCTGACCCTCATTATGACACTTTGATAGGTTATTCTGGACTCACAGACAAGGAAACGCTATGTATGCATTCAGCTGTCACACCCTGCAAAAATGTCGTAACTTTCAACAGATCACTTCCGATTATTCAGAAATCCAGAGAGTGTTGTCCGATTTTTCTCTTTCCCTCCACCAGTATTTGAGCCATTGTCTTCAATGACATTCTGAATGCCATCCGAGCTGCACAAGAGCACACTAAACAGTTCACAGAACATTTGAATTCATGACAGGTCTACAGCTGCAAGATCCATATTGCACAGAAGCTGCACGCGCCACACATCCCTCCCTCACCACCACTTTTACTTGTAAGGCCTATAACTAGTTAAATATAGTTTGCTTTTCCAGTTACTAGTATCGACATGGCACACATGTAATAAATTGCATTCTTTATGAAGAATAATAACACCCAACGAACCGGAAATGCGAATCCCGAAAGCACACATACAACACACCTTTGTTACTTGAGGTTTCCGAAAGACATTTTCAATGTTTTGTGTTTTAATATTAAATTTCGTTCTCTAAAAGTAATACAAATTACTATTTTTTACTCTGGTGGATACGACTAGCCTTTGATGGAGGGGAGTGTTTCGGAAAAATGCTTTGTTTCTATGAAATTAAGAATGCTATCAAGCCTATTATTATCTATAATGAGAACGTGAAAATCTGGAAAAACTCAACATCTCCGGCAACATCTGTGTGAAGAGAAACATAGTTAAAGTTTCGTGATCATTTTCCTCTTATTCGAAGCTGAAGAGAGGGGCGACTGCGATGGGTTGCATGCAGTTGAACAGTGATGCGTTTTCTGCAGGTTACCGCTGATATGTTGCACACTGTTGAAATGTGATGGGCGGTTTGCAGCTGAAACGTCATGGGTTGGAAGCGGTTGATCTGTGACGGGTTGAATGCAGATGAAATGTCATGCGTTCTATGCTTTGCACTTTGAGTTTGGATCAAAATAATTTGAGTATTTGAATTGACTGCACCCCACGTTCATCTGAATTGAACTTTCATATCTGATTCACTCAGTAAAAATATCTGCCTGGCTAAAACAATTAAAATGATCGCTGGGTGAATATTTTCATTGTTCTACATTGATGTTGCCCAGATACAATATAAAAAGCAGAAACAGAAATGCAACTGCTGTGACAATGACAAAATTCATCATTAGTTCTATCCGTGGGGTTTGTGGAGGGCCTGATGCCTTATAAAGTGAGTGGAGACTCGCCCAATGGGGAGCAGCCAGCTGGGTTTATTAAGCCTGTAGATTTTTCCGGAACTGATTTGTCGGTCCCGAGTTGAGGGTTACCTGGTTGTAAATCATGGGAGTGGCCTTTTACTTTGGGGCATAATAAAAGATGTTGGTGACGGAAAACTGGCATTTGGCTGAACTATTACACTGGTAGCGAGGAGAAAAACAAACAGACAAGTCCGATAATCAAGAATTTCTCAGGTAAGAAAAAAAACATTAATCCTCTTTTCGGGAAACTTGAAAACTATGACTCCATTGGGGAAGACCGGGTCCAGTAAACTGCATGCATCACTTCTTCCGTGCTAACATCATTGAAGGAGACAAAACAAAACGTGACATTGCTAACAGCATGCCTGGCACCGACTTTCAGTGAAGTCATAAGCCGAACCTCTCCGAATGCCCTGACTCAAAAACTTTTAATGAACTGGTAGGGTTGATGAAAATCCACTACTAGCCAAACTCGTCTTTAATACTCCAGTGATACCGCTTCAACGTCGCTCGGGGATCACCTGTGGAATCTGTCAATGAGTTCTTGGCCAGGTTCCTGAAACTTTCTGAACAATGCGAAATTGGATCACCTCTTAATGAAATGCTGTGAGATAGACTGGTACGTGTCATAAAAGACCTAACCACCCAAAAGCAGCTTTTGGCAGAACCGAATGAGGACTTGAAAAATCCCGTTGAGCTACCATCGTCAATTAAAAATGCCAAACAAGGGGATCAGTTATACACGGCATCAACTAGCAATACCTTCCAACTGGGGAGAGGGATCACATGTAAACAACACTCAATGCAGTGTGCCTGTGAGAATCAGGAATGAAATGGCCCCATTCAATACAGGAATACGAATTTCACCACTGGAATGTCAAGGCCAGCACTAAGATTATGAAAGAACATACTCCAAAGTGGCGTACCTGCCAGTTGAATTACAACTGCCAGCACTGTCGAAGTAGAAATCCACAGTGATGCTTCAGGGAGGGCAAAATTTGTGCTGCCTAAGATGAAAGCCAAGACTATTATCTGAGTGTACAATACAGGTGTCCCCTTTTACAGAAAGAAGTCGCACAGCACCAGGTTAAAGTCCAACAGGTTTCTTTGGTAGCACAAGCCACAAGCTTTCAGAGCGCTGCTCCTTCATCAGGTGAGTGGGAGTTCTGTTCAGAAACAGGGCATATAAAGATACAAACTCAATTTACAAATAATGGTTGGAATGCAAGTCTTTACAGGTAATCAATTCTTAAAGGTACAGAAAATGTGAGTGGAGAGAGGGTTAAGCACAGGTTAAAGAGATGTGTATTGTCTCCAGCTCGGACAGTTAATGAGATTTCGCAAGCTCAGGTAAGTCGTGCGGGTTACAGATAGCGTGACATGAACCCAAGATCCCGGTTGAGCCAGTCTTCATGTGTACGGAACTTGGCTATCAGTTTCTGCTCAGCGAATCTTTTACAGAGACAGTGACACTACAAACGAATCATATTGTAACAACTGGGAATGGTTGAATGACTGTAAATGGCCATCTCTTGAAGATGAAGGTGGACACTAACATCTCAGTCTCCATTATCAGAGAGCAGACATATACGCACTTCCAATCGGGCATCCAATATCTGTGCTAAGAAGATTTGAAGGCCCAGCCAATGACTTACACGCGGGAAGCTTTACAAATTAAAGGCACCACGGTGACTACATTGCGTTCTGGACAACAATCAGATCATCTTCAATTCATTGTAATACGGGGGAGCGATTGGCTCCAGCAGATTACAGTTGGCTAACCTGGCAGGAGATCTTCAGGCTCAGTTTGTGGGGGCTGTACAATGATTTCAGGGGATACCCTGGAGATTTTCAGGAGGGCCTGGGTGAAATAAAAGGAGTCAAGACAAAGATCTATGTTCACACGAATGCTACACCTGGGTATTTCAGAGCCAAACCAATTCCTGACTCCAGGTGGAAAACGTGGAAAGTGAACTAACGCACCTTAAAAAATTGGTTATAATAAGGCCTATGCAATTTGCAGAATGGGCTGTGTCCATCGTTCCTGTTCTTCACTTCGTCTTTCTGGGGAAAATTAATTAATTGTCATTCCGGTCTCCAAGCTCGGTATGTAATTCATGCCCAGGATCGAAGATGTGTACCCTAAGTTACGGAGTGGCAAGCGAGCCTCCAAATTTGAAGTGAGCCACGCTCACCCTAAACTTGAATTAGACGAGTTACCCTGAAATATCTGTGACTTTCAACACACAAAAGGGACTGTAGAATGTTCCCCTTTGCCCTTCGGGACTTCACCAGTCTGTGCTGTGGATTACGCCAGCGTGTGCCATCTTCAAAGATTTATGGTGAATACCCTTCGAGGGCTAACCAAAGTAGCAGTCTACTTAAATGAGGTCTTGTTCACGGTGGCTTTGAAAGAGGGGCGACTGCCCATCCGAGCAAAAGTCTTGCAGCATTTCCAGAGCGGAAGTTCGCTTGGAGATGGAGAAATACGTTTTCCAAACAGCCAAAGTAACGTATTTAGATGGTCAATAGATTGGAAGTGATTACATTCAGTAGAGGATAAAGTAAAAACTATCTGGGAAGCAGCAACCCAATGAACACCATGGAGTTAAATACTTCTTGTGGTAAGTAAATTATTACAGAAAATGTATCCTGAGTGTGGCTTCTATGTTACCCCTTACAGACCCGACTACGAATATATCACAGCTAATCCTCGGAATCTCTGCAGGCAGTGGATTTATCTAAAGTTAAACGCCAGGTACCGTCATTAACATTCTGGCCATTTTCGACTCTAGGATTTCAATTCTCATTTCAACTTGTGACCCCTCCCCATACAGAGTTGGTGCAGTGGTGTCAATTGTTGGAAAGACAGGATGGAGTAGCCCATCGTGTGTGCCTCCTGCACCCTGTTGGATGCAGAATAATGATATGCTCGAATTGAGAAGGAAGGGCTGGTGTTCGCATTTGGTATGAAGAAGTGCCACCAATGCTACAAAGATAATTTTTGATAGTCATCGACCATAACGGCTTACTGGACTTCTTCAAACTGTATCGCAACCGCATCATACACAACAACAAGTGTGGCTCCAGCATCGCTGTCAATGGAATGACGGTTCGAACAAGATTTAGACTATAATTAGCAAATGTGGCATATGGAGTGGTGTCCAAAAAGGAAAACCATAAAAGAAACTTTGATTCCACAATGTCGGAAATAAGCTGTGGAACGGATGACCTGATTCATTTAAGGAACTTTCAGAATTGTCCCAAATGGGCCTGCAATCGTTATGGAGAAAACAGGATCGGTATCTTACAAGGACGAGGTTCAGGATAGCATCCAAAAGAAGCACTGAAGCTACCTCAGGATCATGGTGTCATTGCCCGGGGTATCCCGCTACAGGCAATGGAGATAGGCCCTGCCAGTGACAGTCCACAGCTTAAAGGTGACTCAGTGTTCTCCCCTCAGCATAGTGAAGCCATGGACTCCGAAATAAACAGTGAAGAAGTCGGCCTCCAGGCTGAAGTGGAACCTGAGCTGGATGTTATAGCGACCACAAAGACCACAGTAGATCATCAATCGATCTTCCTGTGTCCTTCCTATAGTAGGAGCTGCCTTACTGAGAGACTGAGGCTCGCAATGTGGGTCGCATCCAGCGGATTTTTTTTAAACCCCTAACTTTACCAGAACCAGGCTCACAGATGCCGAGGTGAAGGATATCTGACTGTAAGCTGCAGGAGGGACCTTTTCCTTTGATGCACAAGAAAGGATGTTGGTGACGCGAAACTTGTTTTTGGCTGAATTGCTACAGTAGCATTCCAATATGTATTTTCCAGTCCCTTCCTGGCCTTGTTCCACCTCGCACTTCACTTCGTTAAGTCTCCCTCCTCTATTCCTGCTTGAAGCTGTATGTTAGCTTTTTATATTTTATGTACCAATACCCTGAATCTCTCTCTGCTGCAGGTATCTGCAGTCTTTCGCGTTTGATTAATATGCAGCTCCAATAATCTTCCTGACGATGTGTATGATGTTACATTTTCCGACGTGATATTCCAACTTGCAGGGTCTTAACCATTCACTTACCTTGATTATATGCCTTTGAGAACACTTTGCGCCATCCTCACCACTTATCATCCTCACCACTTGAAGAGATACATAACTGGGAGGTGGTAATGATCAAATAGGGGGTGTTTGAAGAGCTTGAGAAAGGATATCGTCGAAAGATAGAACTGGGCGGATGTTTGTTGCTGAGAGGAGGAATGATGTGGAGATGCCGGCGTTGGATTGGGGTGAGCACAGTAAGAAGTCTCACAACACCAGGTTAAAGTCCAACAGGTTTATTTGGTAGCAAATACCATAAGCTTTCGGAGCAGAGCTCCTTCGTCAGATGGAGTGGATATCTGTTGTCAAACAGGGCACAGACACAGAAATCAAATTACAGAATACTGATTAGAATGCAAAGCGGCCTTCACGACACACGACAGCGCAGAGTCGCTGAGCAGAAACTGATAGCCAAGTTCCGCACACATGAGGACGGCCTAAACCGGGACGTTGGATTTATGTCACATTATGAGTAACCCCCACAGCTTGCCTCCTGGACTTGCAGAATTTCACAAGCTGTTCTGTCTGGAGACAATACACATCTCTTTAACCTGTGTTGAATGCTCCCTCCACCCACATTGTCTGTACATTTAAGATCTGGCTGGCTGTAGAGATTTGCATTCTAATCAGTATTCTGTAATTTGATTTCTGTGTCTGTGCCCTGTTTGAGAACAGATATCCACTCCATCTGACGCAGGAGCTCTGCTCCGAAAGCTTATGGTATTTGCTACCAAATAAACCTGTTGGACTTTAACCTGGTGTTGTGAGACTTCTTACTGAGAGGAGGAATGGCAGTGGATGTGTGGAGGTGTCCATGGAGCTAGTGGAGAAAGGGGACAACGAAGTCATTGAATTGGCTCTGGCATACTGGAAAATGTATCAGAATCGCAGATTTTATGCTGTGAAGGAAAGGCATTAAAGATGGAATGGATTGAGGAGGTGCAGGAACCGATGTGGACAGGAGAGTGAGAATGGAAACAGTGCAGTGAAATGTTCCAATTAAGGAGATTGACAGGGTTTGGGTAAGAGCTTTCAGGAGTGGATGGCTGATGATATTGAGGGCTTAATGGACGAATGGAATTCATAAGGCAGTGGGACTGGGTCGGCATGGAGCTGGACAGGGGTGTGATTGAATTGCGATGTGCAGATAGGTAGGAGGGAAATTGTACCATTTAAGATGTCCAGAATTGGGAGGTTATGGGATGTACGCATGCTGCGACTCATTGGATAGATTCCACCCAAGAATGTTTGGGTAACAATGGACTTATGGAAGTGGGACTAATAAAGCTGGAAGGAATGGAATTGGTGGCGGAATTACAGAAATGGTGGGGAAGAGAGTGAAATGTTTTGGAGAAGCGGGGTGCAGGTACATACTGGAGTAACGGGTTAACTAAGAACTATTAAAGTGGAGTTGGGGGAGCGTTTTGGTAGCTGACTGGCGGTAGACTGGGAGCGAGTGAAGAGGCGACAAAATGAGACGCTGGCGTTAAGGAGACAGGAGCAGAGGGGTTGAACATCTTTGGAAGGGATCGTTCAAACACATGAAGCTGAAGGAAGATTGAGTAAAGATTGGTGAAGTGGGAGATACGGAAGTGAAAGGAGAAGTGGTTGAAGAGGTGATGTGATGGATGTATGGATGGATGGACTTGGTCAGGGAGCTACTTGAGATTTTTGGGGGGATGGTGGAAACGTGATGGGAATAGATGTGATCCGCCAGATGTCTCAGGGCCAGGAATACCTGGTGGCGAGTGTCAGTTAATGATCGCAAATGGAAGGAGTTCTGAAGCAGAATTTGAGGAACACGCTTCTGTATTTTAATTGGCTGACTGAGATTTGATTGGTTTGCGGAAGAGGTTGGAAAGTGAAGCTAATATCACAATCTGATCAGTCATGATCTGATCGAATGTTTGAGCTGGCTGGACCGACAGATTGATAGACTCCTGCTCACATTCCTTATGATAGTGTGACCAGCTGTAACAGTTATATTGCTTGTCCAATTAAACACCCGAGAAATTGCAGCCAGGCGTAAATATAATGTATATGCGGAAATGGCTCATTATAAATAACCAGAGAGAGTGGAAGATGTTTGAGATAATCACCATGGCAATTGACTCTTGTGTGGACCAGGCATTCTCCACGTACAGCAACACCAGAGCAACTTGGAATTGGTGACCTGGTTCTAACGTGCAATAGAGAGGGACGGCCTCTCCCACATGTCCTCATTTTGTGTAACTATGGCAACATCCAGCTTCCAGCTTTAAAAACACTCCACGGATCCTCCGTGCCATTGCCCAGCAACTTCAGGCAGTCTGAGCTCACTGTCAAGAGGATAGATATTAGCTCAGCCTATTTCCAAGGAACATGCCCTGCTTCATGCCACAAATCATTTCGGCTCCTGAGGCCATTGGGCACAGAGGCTCATCACTCTGCGCAGTGAAGTTGGATCACAGCAGTAAACAGCGCCATTGTCCATGTCCAGGGGAATTTTGACCTGTCATAATCTGCTGTCTGAGATTGTCTTCTCTCTCATATCTGATGCTTCCTGCTAGACATGGCAGAATGTGTAATACAGCACATGTCAAGACAGGGGAAAGACCTGATTCCAGATTCAATCAGAAACATTTCCAATTCCCACCCATTCATTAACTTTGCCCCACTGATGTTTCTGTCGATTCACTTCCCATCATCATTTAGGAGAATATACGCATTATGTAGCTGTGTAAAATACTTTCACAGGCCTTCTCCTTTATAAACTGATGAGGCAGGTTCCTTCCCCCTATCTAGCACAAAGTTGCTCATAATCCTGTCTTACACTAGACTAGATGTGGAGATGCCGGCGTTGGACTGGGGTAAACACAGTAAGAATTCTCACAACACCAGGTTAAAGTCCAACAGGTCTGTTTGGTATTGTCTCCAGACATGACAGGTACATGGTACATGCTCTTGCAACTTAGAGGTACAGACAACGTGAGTGGAGTGAGCATTAAGCGCAGGTTAAAGAGTTGTGAATTGTCTCCAGACATGACAGTTAGTGAGATTTTGCAAGCCTAGGCAAGTCGTTCTTCTCGGGAGCCTTCAACATGTCATTGATGAAGATGAACATCTCGCCAAGGCCATCCCCACACCCCCACTTCTTGCCTTCAAACCACCACAGAACCTCAAACAGACCATTGTCCGCAGCAAGCCACCCAACCATCAGGAGAACATTGACCACGACACCACACAACCCTGCCACAGCAACCTCTGCAAGGCGTGCCGGATCATCGACACTGATTCCATCATCTCACGTGAGAACACCATCCACCAGATACACGGTACATACTCTTGCAACTCGGCCAACGTTGTCGACCTGATACGCTGCAGGAAAGGATGTCCCGATGCATGGTACATTGGGAAGACCATGAGATGCTACGACAACGGATGAATGAACACCGCTCGGCAAACACCAGACAAGTGTGCTCTCTTCCTGTTGGGGAACACTTCTGCAGTCACGGGCATTCGGCCTATGATCTTCGGGTAAGCGTTCTCCAAGGAAGCCTTCACGACACACGACTGCGCAGAGTCATTGAGCAGAGACTGATAGCCAGGTTCCGCACACATGAGGACGGCCTCAACCGGGATCTTTGGTTCATGTCACAATATCTGTCATCCCCACTACTTGCCTGGGCTTGCAAAATCTCACTAATTGTCATGTCTGGAGACAACACACATCTCTTTAACCTGCGCTTAACCCTCTCTCCACTCACATTGTCAGTACCTCTAAGACATGATTACCTGTAAAGACTCGCATTCCAACCATTATTTTGTCAATTGAGTTTGTGTCTTTATATGCCCTGTTTGTGAATAGAACTCCACTCACCTGACGAAGGGGCAGTGCTCCGGAAGCTAGTGGCTTTTTCCACCAAATAAACCTGTTGGAATTTAACCTGGTGTTGTGAGACTTCTTACTGTGTTTACACTCGTCTATCAGAGATCATCGTGCTGAGCACGGTGCAGGTCGGTACAGATTGATCACTAACTCGAGAGCATAGTTGAACCAATTGACACTGACCTTGAACAGAATATTTTAGTCCACATTAATTAATAAAATGGGATAGCAACATTTATTGTCCTGCCTCTCAAATGATGCAAGGCAGAAACAGCAATACAGCAGGCATTCAATTCTCTGGGTTAATTGGTTTCCTTATTGATTGATGAAACACCATCACTGGTTTCTTATAGTGATTTTACACTGGCCATCCAGTATGTCATGTGTTACATGAATTCTAGACCCATAGACAGGAAGACTGGTTACAATCAGGACGAAGGCCATTCGACCCACGGTGCCTGTGCTCACTGCGATTCTCTTTGGATAGTGACAAGTGTATCTCTGTTCACGAGATACAAACCTCCTGCTGCTTATTTAGTAAACAAAATAACCTCATATCGCCATTACCTCTTGGGCAATACCCTCATATGAATATCCGCTGGTTCTTGATCATTTCAGCAATGGGAAAGTTTTAGCCTTATCGCCCCTGCCCTCTCAAACTCCCCTTCTCCAAGAATAATAGCTTCAAATTCTCCAATCTATCGAAATAACTGAAGTTCCTCATCCGTGTCAACATTTTGAGGAATGGTTTCTGCACAGACTCTGACACCCCTAAATGTCCCGAACTGGGGCACAATACTTCAGTTGACGAAAAACTAATGTTATACATAGAACACACTGGTTCAGGAATTTGCGTGAATATATTTCTCTTGCTGTCATGTATATCTATCCCCAGGAGTCATTAAATTCACCAGTGCAGGTACGACTTCTGATTAAATATGGTTCAAAAGTTAGTTCTGCAGTGTCCTATCAAGCTCTGCCAGGACAAGAACAGCCCAAATTCAGATGCATCATGAAGATTTCCGAAGGAATATCCATAACCTTGTTAGATGCAGAGCAGGCCTCCCTGTAATCGTCCCAATCAACCCTTCGTACAGCCAGCAACACTCAGATGACACGTAAGACGCAGATAGATAGAGAGCACCCGGCTCCCACACACCCCACGTGAAACAATTCTAGAGCAGGACTTGTACAGTGCTACTACAAATAAATTACTTCTTAACCTGTCTCTTCATATAGTTCCTACAAAGGTAGAGTGCTGAGATAGATAAGCGATAATGTTTTTTTCTAGTGTGTCCAAACAAACACTTCAAGGCCATACACAGCACAGTGTTCAATACAATTCCAAGTCTGCTCTACAATGGGCAATAATTTTTTAAAAACTGATTGGAGAATTCCATGCTCTTGGGCAGATGCAAAATTATCCATATTTCAATTTTATCTTGTCCTCTTTGATAGTCCCAAGGCAGCTAAAACATTGATTTACATGGAATGTAAACTTCGAGAAGCACTGATTCCTTTAACATTCCGAGCTCACACGTACTGTGTAAAGTTCCCTCTATATTTTTCCTTTCTTTAATTCCAGGCCGCAGTCAATGTGGAGTTACATCACTGTACATATTTGCACCAAACATCAGCAGCATATTTGCAGCAGAGGTTAGGTGCAAAGTAAAACTGCCCCCTCACCTCAACTGAGAAGGGCAGAGATACCGCTGGGAAACACGGAGAAAACCTCATCAACGCCATCCAATGAAATAGTCCAATGTAGCTAGAGAGTCAGAGTCAGGTTAATGACCTACACCACCCACCCCTCCAAGCGGTAAAGTCAGGCAGTCCAATGGCAGATAACTGACAGGTTCGATACTTGGGGTAAGTTGTGGTCCCAGAAACCAACTTCTACTGGATATGTGTGGGGGTCACAGGGTAGTTGCCATGGGGGACTTTAACTTTCCAAATATTGATTGGAAACTTTGTAGGTCAAATAGTTCGGATGGGGAAGTTTTTGTGCAGTGTGTGCAGGAGGGTTTCCTGACACAATATGTGGATAGGCCGACAAGAGGTGAGGCCACATTGGATTTGATACTGGGAAATGAACCGGGCCAAGTGTTAGATTTGGTTGTGGGAGAGCACTTTGGAGATAGTGACCACAATTCGGTGTCTTTTGTTATTTCAATGGAGAGGGATAGGGCCGTAAGGCAGGGCAAGGTTTACAATTGGGGGAGAGGTCATTATGATGCGATTAGGCAAGAATTAGGGGGCATAAGATGGGAACAGAAACTGTCAGGGAAAGGCACTAATGAAAAGTGGAACTTTTTCAAGGAACAAATACTGGGTGTCCTTGATAGGTATGTCCCTGTCAGGCAGGGAGGAACTGACCGAGTGAGGGAACCATGGTTCACGGAAGAGGTGGAATGTCTTGTGAAAAGGAAGAGGGAAGCTTATGGAGGGATGAGGAAACAAGGTTCAGATGGCTCGATTGAGGGTGAGCTGAAAAAGGGGCTTAGGAGAGCGAGGAGGGGGCATGAGAAGTCCTTGGCGGGTCGGATCAAGGAATACCCCAAGGCTTTTTACTCTTATGTGAGGAATAAAAGAATGACCAGGGTGAGGTTAGGGCCGGTCAAGGACAGTAGTGGGAACTTGTGTATGGAGTCAGTAGAGATAGGCGAGGTGATGAATGAATACTTTTCTTCAGTGTTCACCAAGGAGAGGGGCCATGTTTTTGAGGAACAGAAGGTGTTACAGGCTAATAGGCTGGAGGAAATAGATGTTAAGAGGGAGGATGCACTGGCAGTTTTGAATAAACTGAAGGTCGCTAAGTCCCCTGGGCTCGATGAAATATATCCTAGGATTCTTTGGGAGGCAAGGGATGAGATTGCAGAGCCTTTGGCTTTGATCTTTGCGTCCTCACTGTCCACGGGGATGGTGCCAGAGGACTGGAGAGTGGCGAATGTTGTTTCTCTGTTTCAGAAAGGGAATAGAAATGACCCTGGTAATGATACACCGGTTTGCCTTCCTTTGGTGGTTGATAAATTGATGGAAAAGTTCCTTAGGGGTGGGATTTACGACCATTTAGAAAGATACGGATTAATCCGGGATAGTCAGCACGGAGTCGTGAAGGGCAAGTCGTGCCTCACAAATTTGATTGAATGTTTTGAGAAGGTAACTAAGTGTGTTGATGAAGGTAGGGCAGTTGATGTCATATACATGGATTTTAGTAAGGCGTTTGATAAGGTCCCCCATGGTCGGCTTATGATGAAAGTAAGGAGGTGTGGGACAGAGTAAAAGTTGGCCGATTGGATAGGTAACTGGCTATCTGATCGAAGACAGAGGGTGGTGGTGGATGGAATTTTTTCGGACTGGAGGCAGGTTGCTGTGGAGTGTCACAGGGATCAGTGCTTGGTCCTCTGCTCTTTGTGATTTTTATTAATGACATAGAGGAGGTGGCTGAAGGGTGGATCAGTAAATTTGCTGATGACACCAAGATTGGTGGAATAGTGGATGAGGTGGAGGGCTGTTGTAGGCTGCAAAGAGACATAGATATGATGCAAAGCTGGGCTGAAAAATGGCAAATGGAGTTTAACCCTATAAATGTGAGGTGATTCATTTTGGAAGGACTAATTTAAATGTGGATTACAGGGTCAAAGGTAGGGTTCTGAAGACTGTGGAGGAACAGAGAGATCTTGGGGTCCATATCCACAGATCTCTAAAGGTTGCCACTCAAGTGGATAGAGCTGTGAAGAAGGCCTATAGTGTGTTAGCTTTTGTTAACAGGGGGTTTGAGTTTAAGAGCCGTGGGGTTATGCTGCAACTGCACAGGACCTTGGTGAGACCACAATTGGAATATTGTGTGCAGTTCTGGTCACCTCACTATAAGAAGGATGTGGAAGCGCTGGAAAAAGTGCAGAGGAGATTTACCAGGATGCTGCCTGGTTTGGAAGGTAGGACTTATGAGGAAAGGTTGAGGGAGCTGGGGCTGTTCTTTCTGGAGCGGAGGAGGCTGAGGGGAGACTTAATAGAGGTTTATAAAATGATAAAGGGGATAGATAGAGTGAACGTTCAAAGACTATTTCCTCGGATGGATGGAGCTATTATCAGGGGGCATAACTATAGGGTTCATTGTGGGAGATATGGGAAGGATATCAGAGGTAGGTTCTTTATGCAGAGAGTGGTTGGGGTGTGGAATGGACTGCCTGCAGTGATAGTGGAGTCAGAAACTTTAGGAATATTTAAGCGGTTATTTGATAAGCACATGGAGCACACCAGGATGATAGGGAGTGGAATAGCTTGATCTTTGTTTCAGATAAAGCTCGACCAATTCTGTGCTGTACTGTTCTATGTTCTATGTTCTATATCCCACAAGCTTGAACCCATCAAACATTCACAAGTTTAAGCTCCCTCTGCACTGTCCAATAAAATACCCGAGTACAGATGCAGCACTGGCTGAGATACAGAGAAAATGTCCCCATACACTGTCCAAACAACAAACTCCAGTGCAGATGTAGCATAGGGCGAGATACATAGAAAATGTCCCTCTGCACGGCCCCATCATGAACACCGGTGAAGGTGTAGCACAGGAGGGAATACGTAGAAAATGTCCCTCTGCACCGTCCCGTCAAGAACTCCAGTGAAGGAGTGTGTAGCACAGGGGAAGATACACAGAAAAGTGTCCTTCTACATAGTCCCATCAAGAACTCCAATGCAGCTGTAGCATGGGAAAGGCACACAGAAAACGAGCCCCTACACATTCCCAACAATAAACTTCAGTGAAGGTATCGCGCACGGTGACATGTACAGAAAATCCCCCTCTATACTGCCCCATCAATAAACTCTGGTGCAGGTGTCGCACAGGGAGGGACACATAGAACATATCGCCCTACATTTTCTAATCAACATTCTCCAGTACACATGTAGCACAGGGCGAGGCACAGAAAATGTCCCTGTACAATGTCCCATCATGAACTTCAGTGCAGGTGCAGCACAGAATGAGATACATATACATCTCACTTTATACTGTCCCATCATGGACTCCAGTGCAGGTGTAGCAGAGGGTGTTTCCCACAGAAAGTATCCACCTCCTTGCTACATGAATAAACTCCATAGCAGATGGATAGAGACACAGAAATATCCCTCTGCACTGTCCCATTGGGAAGTCCAGCACAGCGGTAACACAAGATGGGACACAGAAAACCTTCCTCTACACTAAAGTTCAGGTGTAGAGCTGGGTGAGGCTCTGAGAAAATGTTCCTCTGCACTGTCCCATCAATAAACGTCAGTACAGGGGCAGAACAGGATGGGACACACAGACAATCTCCCTTTACACTATCTAACGAATATATTACAGTGCAAGTGTAGAACAGGTTGAGGCATAGAGAAAATGTCCCTCTACACTTCCCATCAATAAACCCCAATACAGCGGTAGCGTAGGATGGGACACATAGAAAGTCTCCCTTTACACTGTCTAAAGAATACACTCCACTGCAAGCGTAGCACAGGGTGACGTGCGGTATATCTCTCTCTACACTGTCCCATCAAGATCTCAAGTGCAGATATACCAGAGTTTGTTTTAGACGGAAAGTCTTCATCTAAACTGTCCCATGGACTCCAGACCAGATGTAGCAGAGGGATAAAAGCACAGACATATTGCTCTCCATTCCCCCATCAAGTTCCCCAATGCAGGTCTCGCGCAAGGTGAGATACACAGACAGTTACCTTCTACACTCTCCCATTAATATATTCCAGAGAGGGGTAGCACAGGGTGAGATGCACTGAAATCTCAGTTTATACTGTCCCATTAATATATTCCAGCGCAGGTATCGCACTCATGCTATCAGAATACAAGTCTCCCGTTACTTTTTTTCTTCAATATTTTGCGAAATACTTCTTCAGTTTACAGTCCAGTCACTTTAGAATTTTAGTGAATTAATTGCATACATTTTCTGTTTTATGTGTCGAGTTCCCAAGTAAAGTAAATTAATTAGATGTACTGCCTGATTGCAATCAATGCCAAATGGGACATACTCGTCCTTTGCACGAGTCAAAATCCGTTCTACATTGTGACTCTTTGCAATATTCTGACAATAAAATGACCCTGTTCAACAGAAAACCACTTTGCAATATCCTCCAGTAACACTGAACCTGCATTAATCGAAACCTGCATGTCAGCATTAATCAAGAGGGCTTCAATTCCTGGAGGTGATGACATCTCTTACTTCACACATTCAGTGAATATCACAATTCATCTGGTCCAGATTGCCTTCTTGAATTCAGCTAAGCATTTTTCTGCGGATTTTGTAAAAGAACATTTTGCGATCTTATACAACTTAATTGAGAAATGTTTCGAACTCTGCTTTTTCTACTGACTGTAAGCAACAGACGAGAGGCATTTGTTGAGATCCCAAAGTGAATAACATTAGTTCCAATCACTGAAAAGCAGAATAACCCTTTTTAACCCACGTTTTTATACAGCAACTTATTCCTGACAGGTATTTGGGTTGATACCATTGGATTGATCTGTATGAATGACATGAAGTGGAATCTGATTAACTAATGCATTTCTAATTACTTCCATGCAAAGTTCTCCTTTAAATCCACAGGATTCCTTTTTCCAGATTTGGAACATCAATCCCGGAGCAATCAGGTATTGATGTAGACAATTCTGGTATTTGACATCATGTTGCCATCCCATGTGCTTTGCCTGACTTCAAATTGATGCTCCATTCATCAATTATTTAAACCAAGTGTGTTGCTGGAGGAACAGACTGACATTGCATACTCAAACTTTATGCTTTTCATATTACCCGGGGGTTAGAACACAATTATTAGAAAATTAACAGTTACAGCTGGTTGTACCATTGCAAACAAATGAGTGAACATTGGAAAACAATATGTTTCTCTGCAGAAACACTTGTTCTGAAATTGTGAACAAACTGACTCGTAATGAGTGCAGCTGGATATGCTAATTTGGACAATGGACTGGAAGGAAGAATTCATTCAAAATTAATAATTCTTTGGAATGCTGAATGCATTTTTCTGAGCTGTGGAATATGTGTCTACACTACGTTTGGAACAACATTTGTGAAGTTTTGACTGGATTTGCAGACAGAGCTGCTCTTTGGAGTGCAGCTGGACGTGTTATTGTGAACAATATGGTGAAACCGAATAGAGAAAGGCTCATCTGCAAAACATCAGAACGTTTGATTGTGCATCATTAAGTAGAATGTGACAAAGCAATATAGTTCTCCACTGGAGCTGGATATATTATTGGACAATATAGCATTTATTTTAGTTCAAGTATACTTATGTGGTTCAACTGAATGTATTGCACTGAACAGCAGCATGTACTGCTGTGCTGAGACATTCCAATAGAGTACTGCTGGATGCAGTATTCAGAATAATCAAGTGGAATTGAGCAAATGAATCATCCCTGCAGTACAGATTAATGTTCCATATTGAACAGAGAGCAAACTACAGCAAAGCTAACTGATTTACTGAGATTTATCCGGTAGATTAGAGACCATCATTATTCATATGTAGCATAGCTGGATGTGATATTGTGATAAAGAGTTCCATTGTACAAAATAAATTCTACAGTGCAACGGCTGAGTTTTCGTGAAAATCAATTGGAATGGAACACAGGGATGTTCTTCAAAAACACAGTTGAATGTCGAATTGTGAAATAAGGACTGGGGTCCAGCATAGTGATGTCCTTCTCCAGTCCAACAGGATGTGGTATTGTAAACGATAAGGGCAACGTAAAACAGACACATTTCTGTACAGTACAGCTGGATGTGATACTGTGAACTTGAGAGTGGACTGGAAAACTGGGATGTTATTCTGCCATTTAACTGGATGGGTCATTGTGAACAATAGATTGATGTGGCACATAGGAATCTACATTCAAACTCTATATGTTTTTTGAACAATAGTTTCGAAATGAGATATGTATGTTGATCTAGAGTTCAGTTGATGTCATAATATAAACATCATGGTCGGTGCAGCTGAGCGTGTTAAACGTTCTGATGTTTTACTATAAACATCGTGGTCGGTGCAGACTCGATGGGCCAAATGGCCTCTTTCTGCACTGTAGGTTTCTATGATTTCCATGATAAACAATATAATCGAAGGTAACGCCGAGATTTTCTTCTGCAGGACAGGGTCGTAGGCGTGTATGAACTGCAGAATGGAAATCAAACACATAGGTCCCCATCTTCAGTTCAAGTGGGTGTGCTGCTTTGAACAGTGGAGTGGAATGGGACACAGATGGGCGGTTCAATGCTCCAGAAGGAAGTTGTTTTCAGAATATGACTGTGCATTGAACGCAAGGGTGCTCCTCTACAGAACAATTGAGTTTGCTCTCGTGAACAATGGAGTGGAATGCAATGCAGAATGGCACTCTGTGTCTCCACAAACAATGCAGTGGAATGCGTGAAATATACACGGTGGCCAAATAGTCACTGTGATTATCATTGCTGCCTGAAAGCGTTAGGGACCCGGGTTCGATTTCAGCCTTGGGTGACTTGATGGGACGAATGGCCTCCTTCTACACTCAAGAGGTTTTACGATTCTATACGTTTTTGTTCAGTAGACCTGGATAAGCAATTGTGACAATCGAGTGCACTGGTTCATTGAACTGTCCTGCAGAACAATAGAGTGCACTAGTGCCCATATGTTTCGCCAGAAAAAGGCGAGATGAATTAATTTGGGCAATGATGTGAGAGGCGCACGGACATCGTCTTCCGAAGTACAGCTTGATGTGGTATTGTCAGCAATAAACAGCAAAATGTGACCGAGAAATATTCGTCTAGTGTTGTAGATATGTTATATGTGCGGCTGTTTCTTGATCAAAACGCATTTAAACAGTGTACTACAGATATCTGACACCATTTTGGATCTGATGCAGATGTTCGTTCATTGATGGGAAGTGAGGGTTCGAGACAAAGGCAACATGTATTGGCCATCGCCATTTCCATTCAGAAAGCCAATTTTTTACCCAATGCAATACATCCCCAGTTGGGAAATGTTCAAGTATTCCAAAGTAGATATTTCGAGATTTCTGACCAAACAAAATTGAAATAACGGCGATACCGTTTTAATATGGAAATTATATCGATGGGGGACAGACGACGGCTGTCTTCACAAACATATGTTTTCAATATCGATCGAAGAATTGGAGATAAGGTGTTCTCAAACTGCTGTTGAAATAACCTTGGCGAGTTGCGTTTTTTTTCATTCATTTTGAGACAGTGGAGATTAATTTCCCTCTAAGTTATTCATCAAAACCCTATTGATAAATGTCACAGAATGCAGTATCTGCCACGATCTCATTTGAGTTTCACTTGCTGATCAGCATTATTTGTTTTTTTGTTTATTCGTTTGCGGGATTTGCCCAACGTAACTGCTTTCGGGCTAAATGGCTTTCAAGGTGATTTCAAAGGTTCACTCTTTGGGAAACTCTGTGATACAAGAACAGCTTTCCCAATATGTTCCCCATGGATATTTTCTCCACTTGATATGGCTCGTCTCTTAACATCAGATCCAGAAATTCATCCTTATTCATCATGGGACAAAGAGTATGCCAATCAAAATATTATCCTGAAACCATTTCGGTAAATATTCTCTCTCCTTATGCTTTATTCTTACACTAATTCATCTGATCTTAAATCTCTGTGATTTAAAATTCCTCACTACATCCTTTTTACATGCCTTGCACATTTGTCTGCTCCCTCCAAATTTGGAAGTCTCCCTCTTAGTATTTGGAGCCCAGTAACATGCCCACATAAACGTGGCGAGATCCGTTTTGTTTCTCAAATTTAACCGAATGAGTTGATTATTTCTGCACTCAAGGTGGTACGTTTGGCAGCTTAATGCAGATGTTTCTGTTTTATATGCGAATACACAGCTGACATTCTGGATAGTTGTGTTTAAATAATGCCGCTTTTCAGCTGCTTACCATTCAGTTAAAACTTTGTATTTCACACAAAGACGAAACCGTTATTCTCGGCTGCTTCAGCCTCTGGCCAGCAGACATTTGGATTCGGATCCCCCAGTCATTGGCCTCAGCCATTGAAATCTTAATGGACAAGCTTTTTAAAAAATGATGTAAACCCGATTGCCCAATAACACTTTGGTCTCTCTATTGATTCGTTGTTAAGATGCCAATGTGTAAGCCTATCAGCAACCAATGCAGCGAACAACCAGACTGACGCAGCAGCACGCAGTTAGTCCCAGGTGAGTTGTTATATTCGAGTCCAGCGTGGGCAGGAATGAATCACAGGTCAGTACAGCTCGAAACAGCTGCAGCAGCGTAGGGCTGGAAATGATGTGGTTTGACCAGAACGCAATGCGGGAGTCCTGAAGTGGCCCCTGACTTAATTTAAAACAGGGGGGCGGAGAGGCAGTGGTCAGATCGCATGTGTTAGTATGTCGAGAAGTTACTGCGGGATTGGAGGGAGAGATTTTGAAGTGGGCCGCTGAACGGCGAATTTGCGAAGGGTCTGGGAAGTGTGAAGTCGCGGGCGCCTTGGGATGTGTGAAGTCGAGGTGGACCCAGAGGCGGAGAAAAAGTATGGTTGCCCGGTGAGGATGCTGTAAGGAGTGTTTGTGTGTCCATAGTGGTGGGAGTGAGAGTGTGTTTGTGGTACACAGAGAGAGTGAAAGCAATTGTGCGTGCGTGTCAGTGAGTGTGTGTAACTGTGTGTGAGTGTAAGTGTGAGTGTGTGTGTGTGCGTCTGTGTGTATGTGTGTTTGTGTTTGTGTTGAAGTGAGATTGAGTGATTTTACGTGTGTGACAGTGAGAATAACTGAGAGGGTGTGGCAGAGACAGCGTGGGGTTGTAAGTTACTGAGAGTGGGTGTGCTTGTGCGTCATTGAGGAAGTCAGTGAGCGAGAATAATTGTGTGTTCTGTTTAGTCCCGTGACTCTCAACTTTCCCACCAACATATATACAAGCACCAATTTACAATGGTTGAACGTTTGCAAATGAGTAGCCTGGGACTTGGAGTAAGGTAATCAAGCGCACAATGAACCCTTCACTTGGTCATCTTCACGAATCACTTGCTTCAATTTTTCAAATTAATGTTGTGACATTATTTTAGTTTCACTCATCAGTTAAAAAAAATACTTAACTTTTCAACTGTTCATTGAAATTCAGGTTATCGTGGTGCCAAATGTTATTATCCATAAACTGTCCATCTTGATGGAGAAAACATAAAAGTATGATTTCATGAGCGACAAGTTTGAAAGAGCCTGCTCTAGAACTAATAAAAGGAGACCAGTGATCATGGTCTTTGGTCTAAACAAATCTGCTGTATGTGCCTTAATCTCTGCAATAATCGTTCACATGCACGTATGGGTATGTGGAAGAATGAAATTGTCAAGCCCAGCTCAGTCATGTTCGGCAAAAAGGAGCAAGATGGTCATTTTCTAACACTGATTAAATGGGAACCCTCCACATTTCAGTGTATTGTTCACATAGTCAGGCAGTGAGCAATTGATTTCAGTTGAGATGTGAACATTCCACAGTTCAGTATATTGTTCATACAGTCAGGCAGTGAGCCACTGATTCACATTCTGGGGCAACTAGTTACTCCCCTAGATTGTTGCAGGGTGTTCACGTTTGTAAGACCGCCTGGCAGGAGGTGTGCGATTTATTTCCTTTCCTAGAAATGTATTTAATTGGACGGCAAACCGCTGCAAATGAAGACAAAATAATTGTTTACGAGAGAGGCAGAAAAAAACGCGACTGTGTCTCATTGCATCTGATAAAGCATTTACAGGATGTGTTAGCAAACGAGTTGGTACACATGGGGTCAATATCAATGGGCCGCTTTTTTGATGCTCTCGCTCAATGGTATATTAAATACCCGTTATCAGTCTGTACAGGACATTTCAGGAAACATAAATGGGTGTGGTGGAATTCGAATTACCGAGAACAAAGTGTGAATGTGTAAATTAGGAAAGAAGGATGACAGGCGTTGTCCTGCATTGAAATGGGGCAATAGCGGGACTCAGGGGCGAAGCACTGTGGCGAGAACCAGGAAAAATGGGGATGTCCCGGCTGCACTGAACATATTTGCCGAGGTTACATATACATATATCTGGAGGCAACTGGAGCTGAGGGGAAATAAAAATGGCAAGTGAAGTTAAGAAGAGACATCTGGCGTACGTGGAAATATCGTTGGAATGCAGAGTTTAATGAGCATTCCTATCCGATTATAGTCTCTGAGTCCCATCGGGAATGTCGAAGTTGACATGAGATCACCATTTATTCTTCTAAATAACAACATGGTGTAACATAGCATGAAATTGCAGTGATCTCAAAACACAAAAAGCGCCTCTTGGTCCATCATTTTTGTCGCCATCCGAAAATGAAACATGCAACCTTATTCCACCGTTTGCATTTGCTCCGTAGCTCTAAAGTTTCTGGAACTTGCGATGGATATCCATAAACCGTTGAGGCATTCTGTACATATTACCATCAAGGCTGTGAATGGCAGAGACCCACAGGGCTCTGTGTGATTTTTGTTTCTGATCTCCCCTTTAATATTTCCAAAAACCTGTGGAAATCTATCACCCTTAGTCATGAAAGTATCTGTTAAAATAAGCACACACTTCCCATATAGTCTATCCTGACACCTTACAGTTGTGTACAGTTTCTTGGAATCCCCATCATCCTCCACTACCCCAACGAAAAAGAGAAGACAATCCATTATTTCCCATCCCTGCAGCTTACCAATTCTAGATGCATCACAACTTGCCATGGCTCCTGCTCTGTCAAAGACGACAGAAAAACTGCAAAGGGTCGTAAACGAAACCCAAACCACCACGCAAACCAGCCTCCCATCCCCTGAATCTGTCTTCACTTCCCACTGCCTCGGAAAAGCAACCAGCACAATCAAGGACCACACGCACCCCGGCATTCCCTCTTTCCACCTTTTCCATTAGGAAAAAAACGTACCAACCGATTCAAGAAACGCTTCTCCCGTGCTGCCATCAGACCTTCGAATGGTCCTCATATTAATATGATGTTTCTCTGTACACCCTGGCTATGACTGCAAAGCCACATTCTGCACTGTCTCCTTTCCTTATCCATATATAGTATGCATTGCCTGTATAGCGCGCAAGAATTGATAATTTTCATTGTATCCACATTTTGCAGATTATCCCTGTTATCCTTTTGAAATAAAGGAACAACATTGGCTATTCTCCAATCCTTAGGGAGCTCTCTTCTGGCTAAAGACGATACAAAGTTTTTGTAGAAGGCCCCGCAATTTCCTGCCTCGTCACCCTCAGTATTCTGGGATAGATCCCATCAGATCCTGGGAAATGTCTATCTTAATGCTTCTCAAAACACACAACACATCCTCCTGATTTATACTGACATGCCCGAGAATATCAACATGCCCCTCTCCAGATTCATCATCCAACAGCTCCTTCTACTTTGGGAGTAGCGATCCAAATGTTTCGCTGAGAGCCTCATTAACTTTCTCCGACTCCACGGATAAACTCCTCCCTTTGTCCTTAAGTGGACCTACCCTGTCGCTGGCTACCCTCTTTCTCAGTACCAATCCAGAAAACGCCTTGAGATTTTCCTTTATCCTGTTTGCAAAAGACATTTCATGTCCCCTTTTAACCCTCCTACCTCCTTATTAGTTTTATTTTTTGCTTTGTTAATATTCGTCGATGGCTCTGTCTGTCTTCAGTTTCCTAAAGCTGCCCTCTTTTCTTTTGACTAAGCTCACAATTTTTCTTGTGATTCAAGATCCCCGAATCTTTCAATCCTTATCTGTCAGGTTTACAGGAACGTGCTGATCCTGAACTCTAATCAACTGGCCTTTAAAATGTTCCCACATGACAGATGTGGATTTAGCCTCAAACAGCCGCCCAAATGAACATTACCCAATTGCTGCTTAACATTGTCGTATCGCCTTTCCACAGGTTAGCGCAGAGGTCTACTCTGTTCCTTATCCATCAGGACAAATCGCAGTGATTATGGTCCCTTACCGAAATGCTTCCACACTGATACTCGTGTCACCTCGCTGCTCTGATTCACCAATAGTAGATCTGGTACGGCCCATTCCCTATTTGACTATTTCCATATTGCTTCAAGAAACCTTGCTAGATGCATCAAACAAATATCACCTCTCCTCCACCCCATCCCGCACACACACGCACACACACACGCACACAGACACACACACACCCATCCATGCACCCAGACATTGTGAGAGCCCATGTCAATATAGGAGACGTTGCCATCAACTACCACAACAACACTGTTTTCTTTTACATTCTCGAAATAATTGCTGCGTTCAAAAGAAACTGAAATAATTGCAACATCCAAGTTTGAGATAGAACATAAACAACGACGAAACACACATTCTGACTGAAGTATTTAGTCAATACACGTTTATTGATAAAATCCAGCAACGTTACATATGAATGCATACAGACTAAGGGAACATTAGTTCCTGCATATGGGACATTTGGCAGCGCAGGACGATGTTAAAATAAATAGCGATACAACAGGTTGACCAATTCTTTTACAACTATTTAATGGGGTGTCAAATACAACGTAGTTGATATTCCTTGATGCCTTTCATTCATACACAAGTTTCGCAGTCTTGTAGAAGAGATAACGTATGCAAACAGAGCAATAGTTTTCATTATTAATATAACCAGCTAAATTATTTAAAACTAACGCTGTTTAAAAATTTAATTCAACACCTGCATTACAAAATCTGAAAAAAATGAGAAAATTGAACTGCAGTTATTTCAGCCCAAAATATCATGGTAATTAATTGACATAAAGGTAAATTCGCATCGACTCAATCGTAGTCAGCATGTTCATACAGTTCGCTAAGATAATGACAATTTTCTCAGAATGCATCCTGAAGTTCTGTCTTATCCGTTGTGATTAGACGCTGACATTTACCTGGAATGGAGAAAAAAGCGAGAGTAAGGGCGATGTGCATTACCACTCAGTTGGTCAAAATCTCACCTGTCAACCTCTAGTTCAATTCCCAAATCAATGTTTCTTTATTTTTAAATATGTGATTGACACGCCAAAGCAATCGCGAGGAAGTCCTACGCTGACAAATGTGAAGGCCATCTTAGAGAGCAGAATTGGCAGTTAAGGCATTCTGTCAACGGAAGTGAATGTGAAGTACCAGAGAACTAATTTCAAAAAGACTAGAAGAATTATCCTGTAGTTTGCCAACATCTGACCATTATCTGCCATTCAATCAGCCATCCCATTTAACAACTGATCTTGCCGTTCTCACTGAATCAAGTTTTCCGTTTTTGTAGTGCAAACGGCGTCCCCATGTCCGTTATATAAAGAGTGATTACATTTCGAACACATGGTTAAAGCGTGCTTTTGACCTGAGTTGGTCATACGTTGTCTATCTTCATTTTCTTTTGCTCTATTAAAACAATTCCAACCGCCACTAGGACATGATAATTCTCATCTTTACTCGTCAATCTGAACCTGTTCACCTCAAATAACTGTGATTAATCAATAAATAACATGTTCGCTCGCATAATTGTAATCTTAGCTAATGGATAGTCACATTACAAGCGACAGAAATCACACACTGCACAATCTCACCACCACCACATAAACATTGGAACAGATAATTAAACATTGTTGTTAACAGTTTGGTAGAAATGTTTCTTCATTTTCAGACACAGGGTCACTAGCCTTCTACACGGGAATCGCACAACTTCTAACTGTCAGGGCGAAAGCCCTCTTTCTTACCAAACTAGGAGGATGACAATACAGTAGGATCTGTGTTGTTATGAGTGTTGTGTTTGTGATTAGATAAAGAGTATTGTGTTATGATGGAAGTGAAGGAATAATGCAACTCTTATTTTTCTAACAAATTGACTACCAGACATTTCTCATCACTTGCAGGGAAGCGTTTGCAAACAAATGTTTACGTAAAGCCGCATAATGGCAAAATCAGGGAGATAGCAACATCATTGCTTTTTAGAAAGTTATGTCTGGAATTGTGACCTCAAGACACAAAGAGCGATAGAGTGGCCTTCAGCCACAAATCACGTAGGGATTTCATTGCGGGGTTTCCAAAAGGCCATGATGTGCGGGAAGATTTATGGCTGGAAAATTTGCAGAGAGCGTGCTTAATTACTGGAGGAGGGTGAGAAAATAAATCTGGCCAGTGATGAACTGGGATCGATGGTACTACAGGAACAACAGGAAGTTTCGACCTTAACGTTTTTTTTCAAATGAACTCAATTGTACGGAGTATAGAATGTGGTTGCTGAGGCAAGACTGTTTCGGAAAGTAACCATCAAAGTTTCCAAACGAATGGCTTTGTTTTCCCCAGCGGAGCCGGTTGAGGAGACGGGAAATGATACGGAAGAGGGCCCACTGATACTTCCAAATATCCATTGCCTTAACAGCAAACAAGAACTATACCAACTAAAGTTCCGTCAATGAGAAACCTGGTGTTTCATTCTCTTTCTCGGCAATATGTATTCCAATTAAACAGCGGATTTGCTGACTGCCTGCAATTGCTGGAATGTTATCAGGTTATGTAGTTTACAACGTGTTCTCCACATCTCCATTGAGACAAGATTGTCTTCTGCTGAATAGTTTACATTTCACGAGATGTATTGAGTATGAGTTTGTTTAAATTGAAAGTATACCCACAATATCTTGCCATGGACATCCGCTCCAGTACGATTGGTGATTTGCAACGACACCTTCTGCCTAGCGAACTCTGATGTTTTTGGAGGTTACCTCTCAATTTTCTGACCGTTGGGTAGAATTGAATTGAACGCAGCCTTTTTACACAGAGCACTTTTACTGGAATAGTGTCACTGATTCAACTCACCAAGAGGAGAGAGGTCGTCGCCAGCAGTCCGCTCTGTGAAGCCGTTTTCAGGATCTCTGTTCATCAGCAAGTGACCATCCTGTGTCCCATGTGCTTCAGTCTCAGCATCAGCATAATCGCCCAATACCAGATCTGCAATGAAATAGAGATTTCCATTAAAACCACTTGCTAACACTGAACACACAGAAATTATCATATTTGTGTCAATCTACCCGGTTTTGAGCACAGGAAAATTGATCAACGTTCATCTTATATGTAGAAAAAAACGAGAGTATCGAGAAGGTTTGCAGTTCGCTAATTAGTGGTCGGATAGTCTCAGTTTGGAAGGCAGAAGGATCACAATGCATCAACCATCAAATATGAACAGGCATTTCTTATTTTCCCGGCAGAAAGTCGAAAAAACATTTCATTCCCTTTGCGGCTGGGTGCAGATAGTTTGATAATGTGTCAGATGTATATTATTCCAGCATTGTTAAATTTATCCACTGCATCACTGCGCGTTCATGGCAGCGTACTTACCCGGTTTGGTCGCTTTGATGCTGAGTTGATACTATTCGATAGCAGCGAGAGAGGGAGAGAGAGTGTGTGTAGTGTGTGTGTGTGGGGGGGGGGGGCGTGCAGGGGGAGCCGTGGGAGTGGGTGGGCGGGGTGGTGAGGGGCTTGGAGTGGGGTAAGGGATCAAAACTGACAGTCAGAAAATTGAATCATACTGACCTTGAAAGCTGGAGCAGTTCCCCGCTGGAATTTCTGATCCCAGATCCGCGTCATCTAAACTGTGACTGGTGTAATATTCGATCTGATTGAGGGAGTCCATGGAACCAGAAACTGCTAAAGAAAAAATGATTTGTTATTGGGGAGATAGCTTGGAATGTAGGGGCAGAGAGCACAGTACGTACATCGTTCCTGTGTCACTATACCGGAAAATTGATAGGGCGCCTTTCAGTGATAACCTTAAATAATCAGAAATACAATAGTTCAAGGAGAATTATCAACCCCTTCTGATCAGAGCAATGCTGTCCAAATAAAGCTCTTCCAGGATCCATACTATCAGTGTTAGATCTCTTCGAACCTGGTATGGAGAGCATTAGCTATGATGAGAGGTTGCAGAAACTTGGCTTGTTCTCACTGGAGCGACGGAGGTTGAAGGGAGACGTGATAGAAGTCTACAAGATTATGAGAGGCATGGAGAGCGCGGATAGCCAGAAGCTTTTTCCAGGGTGGAAGAGTCAATTACCAGGGGGCATAGGTTTAAGGTGCGAGGGGCAAGGTTTAAAGGCGTTGTACGAGGCAGATTATTTGCACAGAGAGCAGTGGGTGCCTGGAACTCGTTGCAGGGGGAGGTAATGGAAGCGGATACGGTAGTGACTTTTAAGGGGCGTCTTGACAAGTACATGAATAGGATGGGAATAGAAGGATATGGTCCCCGGAAGGGTAGGGGGATTTAGTTAAGTCGGGCAGCATGGTCGGTGTAGGCTTGGAGGGCCGAAGGGCCTGTTCCTGTGCTGTAATTTTCTTTGTTCTTGGTTATTTGTTGTTTGAAACAAAGGAAGTGATTGCAGATTATAAGGCATGATGGACGTTGTTAATATAGAGACATTGCGTGGTGTAACCTGATGATGAATCCTCCTCGGACCGAACACCTACCCCCCAGCGCACGCAATTGTTTATTATTGCTAATGTAAGTTCGCCGGCAGTGACTGTGGGAATGACAAACTAGATAAATGCATCATACTATATCTCAATGCGTTAAAGTAATCTTACCCATTCATTCATTCCCAAAATAGAGCATAAGTGTATTTGAACTGATATTGCGGCACATAATTTGACAATTCATATTAAATATCAGATTATAGAATTTCAGAATTTTCAGTTGGATAAGAATGGGTGCTTCCATTATGAACACAATGCAAAGAAACGAACAAAGTCACCAATGAAATTGTCCGAATGTTGAAATTCCCACCTTTGGAATTTAGTTTCATTGACAAATATAGGAATTGTAGGATTAATTCCCATGTTTGGATCATAAATCTCAGTTTTGCATCGATCCTTGTGAAACACAAGGCCCCGCATTCTACCATTCTGTATCCGTATGCATGACTCGTGGTTTGTGCTTTCTAAACTGTGACCAGAGAGAGCATCATAATATCTGCATTAACATATTTATGCTCTTAACCAGACGACATTGACAAGCTCTTACGGCCACTTAGGTATTTGTTTACGTACAGCCACTGAAGTAATAGATAAAACATGACAGCTGATTTACTCAATTAAATGCGAACAATTAAGTTTGATGGTCTGATTATGTGATGAAACATGATGGAAAAACATATTTGCTAAAGCACCTGGAAAGTTGCCATGCCCTGCTTCAATATAGTTCTGTGGTACATTTCAATCCAAATGAGAGGGGAAACATGGACCTCTCATTTGGACTGAAATATACCAATGTACATTTGAACGTTTTGAACGTCTCATCCACTTCTTCCCCGCGGTATGTGGATCATTCCCTCAAAATAGCACTGATAATTCAGCCTTGCTTCTGTAGAATGATTTTATAACAGCGCTGCCTAACACTGCTGGCACCTGAACGAATCTGACACATACATGAGGCATTTTCATGAGGTAATGATGCAACATTAAGTGGAATTTGAAATGTTGATCAATTTGTTGATCACCTCATCTACTATTTGAGGCGTACGTAGTTCTCATTCTCAAAGTCCACTTACTTATCATAATATGTTTGTGTTTTTTTTGTATTTTCTCACTTAGCAGGTATCCCATTGTATCTTGTCTAACAACCTAAAGATGACTTCTCTATTGTGCAAGGGACATGTTGCATTGCACATTTCAAATATCGTTATTATTACTTATCAGCTGGAATTCAGATGTTGCATACTTTTTGCTTTGTATATTTAACAGATGTAATGTCATCACTGTCATTTTTAGATCATTTGAAAATACACCATCTGTTTTATGTTTTCAGCTTACCTAACTTACTAAGATTCTGAATCTTCTCAATTAGATAGTGATTACATTTGCTTTCTAATCTGAACTTCTAGTGCATGGCCATTTGATTTTTCTCCATTTTGCAGTCTGCTATTTTTTTCTCCGATATCATAGTGGCAACTGGAGGATTTTTACAGTTACTTCATTGCAGTGTTCATGTTCGCTAACTTGTGACAGAAATGTCTAAAATATCCTATACAATATGTTGCGATATTATTTTGCTTTGTTATATAATTTAACTTCATTGCCTTCTTCATTGTTTCTCGTGCCTCCTACCATCCTGTTTTCTTTCTTTGGTTTCCCCATCTCCAGCTTTCCATATTCTTTGTGCATTCCTGTTCCTTCAGCTTCAATTCAAACAACGTTTCTTTGGTCCACAATTTGACATTCATACTTGACTTTTTCTTACCTATTTGACAGCTTATATATTCGCAGCTCTTTGCTATACAACATTTCAAATTTTCTGAGGATTGACATAGAGCACCTTTGTAAATATTGTGACTTTTTGATTCCTAAGGTATCGATGTTGTCCCTCAATTACCCCCCTCCCACCTATTACTTTGCAATTCCAGATGCGATCTTAAAGGCTATTGCATTAAAGTGACTCGGTTCCAGCTGTTGCTCTACCTTTTGAGTCCGTCTGCTCTGACTCATTCCCCCTTTCTCGATGCAGTGGAGAATCCTATTCTTTTGTACTCCCACTCGGATTAAATTATTATTTATGCATTGTACGTATATTTTCCCTTGCTAATTTTTCCTGCAACAACAGTCTATGAATTTATCGGAACTGGAAATAATTCCATGATTATTTTTATATGGATAATTTTATAATTTACCCTAAATTAGCTACACATTCTGATAAATATGAGCTGATGTATTGTGGGAGGTCCAACGAAGGTACCATATACAAAATGAACAATCAGTCACTAAGGAGTATTGACGAGCAAAGAAGCATTGATGTACAAGTCGATAGTTGCCTGAAGGTGGTAGAACACATCGACATTATGGTGAAGATGACGTACAGAATTCTTGCTTTCATTAGCCAGACATGGACTGTAGGAACAACAATTTATTGGTACAACTTTATAAAACATTGTTTCGGCACAGATGAAGGATTGTGTGCAGTTTGATTGTCTGCCTTTCAGTTGGACATGATTGCACGAATAGGTGTGCTGATGAGATTCACGAGGAAGGAACGTTTCAGTTGTGGGGAAAGACTCGATAAGATGTGTGTGTTTTCCCTGGAGCACAGCAGACTGAGAGGGAATCTGATAGAGGAATACAAATTTATGAGAGGCATAGATCGGGTAGAACATAGTAATGATCCTCGATAGCAGAGCTGTCGATGGTCACGGGGCAGAGATTTGAGCTGAACAGTTAGTGGATTGGAGGAAATCTGAGGAAATATTTTTGCTCAAAAGGTGATGGAAATATGAAACAAATGCCTAAGAGGTTGTGGAGGCAGATGTTCTCGCAACATCTAAGAAGCATTTGGCCCAGGTCTTAAATCGCCAAGACATAGTAGGTTTTGGGCCAAGTATTGTATAATTGAATTAATATGCTTCAGTATTTGCTGATTGGCATACATATGGTGGGCCGATGGGCCTGTTTCTGTTCTGTATGGTTCTATATGTTCCTCAAAAGAGCTTTGTTTGTTGTTCCGTAGCAGCCACCTTCCCGCCTCCCTCCAGCACACTCCCCCCACGACAACCCCCCCCCCCCCCCCCCCCCGCCTCAACACACACACACACACACACACACACACACACTGTCCGCCACGGGATTGACTGAATTATGTTATAGTCAATAAAGTTACTCTTCACAGTTCAGACATCTGAAGTAGTCAGTATGCAGCCGAGTGAGAAATGATAAAAGGGATTCCTTCTCGTTGTCTTCAACCAAACTACCAGAAGGATGAAGAGGCTTTGGAGAGATTAAAGAAAAGATTTACCAGAATATTGCCTGGTATGGAGGGCATTAGCTATGAGGAGAGGTCGGATAAACTTGGTTTGTTCTGACTAGAACGACCGAAGCTGAGGGGCGACCTAATAGAAGTCTACAAGATTACGAGAGGCATAGACAGAGTGCACAGTCAGAAGCATTTTCCCAGGGTGGAAGAGTTAAGTAATATGGAGCACAGGTTTAAGGTGCGAGGGGCAAGTTTTAAACGAGATGTTCGAGGCAGATCTTTTACACAGAGGGTGGTGGGTGCCTGGAACTCGTTGCCGGGGGAAGGAATGGAATTGGATATAATAGTGACTTTTAAGCGGTGTCTTGACGAATACATGAATACAAGAATAAAGGGATATTGTCCCCGGAAGTGTAGGGGTTTTAAGTTATGTCGGGCAGCATGGTCGATGCAGGCTTGGAGGGCCGAATGGCCTGTTCCTGTGCTGTTATTTTCTTTGTTCTTTGTTCTTTGCTTTTTTCAAAGAGGAAATAAGACAGAAAGGAGCAGGGGCAATCTTCCCAAACTCATCACTTTTTTCTGCACTCATATTCAGGGAGACGCTCAATGTGAAAGTATTCCATCACAAGAGGATACTGATCATACTGCTGATCGTGTCATTTCGGTGAAGTTTCAAATGGAAATGGGAATTTCAGTGGAAGGGGCATTTCTTCAGTGAA
This sequence comes from Mustelus asterias, assembly GCF_964213995.1. Lineage (NCBI taxonomy): Eukaryota > Metazoa > Chordata > Chondrichthyes > Carcharhiniformes > Triakidae > Mustelus > Mustelus asterias. Next base: position 316,815 of record NW_027590326.1, on the reverse strand, counting down.
CGTTCGCGATCAACCTGAATGTGTATAAATACCTGTGCCACATGTTTCACCGAAAATCTTTCCAGATGGAATACTCTCAATTTCTTCATAAATTCCTTGATACAAGCCAGCAGGCGGACCGCTGGCGCCAGTGACGGCACCTGTTTCAGGAAGCAAAGAGTGAATTGTTTTTCAGTACATTCCCCCGCGTTTACGTTTGAGGTTCTGTTTAATTGCGCCTTATCATAATAGAGGAGCTGTTCCTGTGCATGTTGAAATAGGGTCAATGTGTCAGCCTCTTACTCTTTGCTGCAAAAGATCTCTCCTAATTGAAGTTATTTGCCTTTGCCTCTGAATTATGTATTTCCTGAAAGTATATTATATCCTGAAAGTATATCATAAGTCCTTATATATTTATGATTCATAAATAAGATGCACCTTAAGATGCAATGCTATTCATGAAGTAATATGGAAAACGAACCTGCAAATCATTAAGAAAATCAACACTGATTCAGACATAATTCTTCACTGGTGAATGCAACACGCCTGAAATTGACAAACGAATATTTTTTGAACCACTTCCTGTTGTGAGTTTCTGAGAAATGAAAGTGACATTTGTTCTATGAAAATTAAATGTAATGTCTGCCTCCCTGGCGCCGGGATCCAGGATGTCGCTAGTCGCGTCCCGGAAATCCTGAGGTGGAAGGGAGAGGAGCCTGAGGTAGCGGTACATATTGGTATCGCTGATGTGGGTAGGAAGGGAGAAGGGGTCATGAAAAGGGAGTACAGGGAATTAGGGAGACAGCTGAGAAAGAGGAAAGCAAAGGTTGTAATCTCAGGATTACTGCCTGTGCCACGGGAAGGTGAGGGCAGGAATGGAGTGAGGTGGAGGATGAATGTGTGGCTGAGGGACTGGTGCAGGGGGCAGGGATTCAGGTTCCTGGACCATTGGGACCTCTTTAGGGGCAGCGGTGATCTGTATACAAAAAACGGGTGGAACCTGAATCACACGGGGACCAATATCCTGGCCGGTAGGTTGGCTAAGGCTACTGGGGAGAATTTAAACTAGATAGGTTGGGGGGAGGGGAGCTAGAAGAGTTGACTAGGATCAATGAACTAATTGATGGGGGGGAGGATGCAGGGGTAAGGGGAATTACAAATTAATGGTAGAGGAGAGGGTGCAAGTGAATGAAGGCGGTAATTTAGATAAGGGAATAGAGGGAGAGGGTGTTCGCGACTCATCAAAGCGGGTCCAGATAAAAGCTGGAATAAGGACACTTTGCCTGAATGCACGAAGCATTCGGAACAAGGTAAATGAGTTGATGGTGCAAATCAGCACAAGTGGGTACGATCTAGTGGCCATTACAGAAACGTGCCTGAAAGGTGACCAGGACTGGGAGATGAATATCCAGGGGTATCAGGCGTTTAGGAAGAATAGACAGGAAGGAAAAGGTGGTGGGGTCGCGCTATTAATAAGAGATAATATCAGGGTAGTACTGAGGGATGACATAGGCTCTGAGGAACAAAACGTGGAATCATTATGGGTAGAGATGAGGAATAGTAGAGGGAGAAAGACACTAGTAGGTGTGGTATATAGGCCCCCAAATAATAATGTTGAGGTAGGGAGGGCTGTAAACAAGCAGATAAGGGATGCGTGTAAAAACGGAACGGCAATAATCATGGGGGACTTCAACATGCACATTGACTGGCAGACTCAAGTCGGTAAGGGTGGAATGGAGGAAGAGTTCTTAGAATGCTGTCGGGATAGTTTCCTTGAACAGCATGTTACGGAACCGACGAGGGAACGAGCTATTTTGGATCTGGTATTGTGTAACGAGGTAGGTAGAATTAAGGATCTTATTGTGAAGGACCCTCTTGGGTCTAGTGACCACAATATGGTCGAATTTCTGATTCAGATGGAAGAGGAGAAAGTTTGGTCCCAAACCAGTGTCCTCTGTTTGAACAGAGGGAAATATGATAGGATGAGGGATGAATTGGCTAAGGTAGACTGGTAGAGCAGGCTGGCAGGTAGGATAGCTGAGGAACAGTGGAGCATTTTTAAGGAGATCCTTTTCAGTTCTCAGCAGAAATATATTCCAGCAAAAAACAAGGATTGTAAGAAAAGGGAGAACCAGCCGTGGATAACGAAGGAAATAAAGGAGAGTATTAAAATAAAAACAGCTGCGTACAGAGTGGCCAAAAATAGTGGAGAAACAAGTGATTGGGAAAAATTTAAGAAACAACAAAGAGAAACTAAGAAAGCGATAAAGAAAGGAAGGATAGACTATGACGCTAGGCTAGCAATTAATATAAAAAATGATAGTAAAAGTTTTTATAAATATTTAAAAAGGAATAGAGTGGCTAGAGTGAATGTTGGACCCTTGGAGGACGAGAGGGGGGAGTTAATAGTGGGAAATGAGGATAGAACATAGAACATAGAACATTACAGCGCAGAACAGGCCCTTCGGCCCACGATGTTGCACCGACCAGTTAAAAAAAAAAACTGTGACCCTCCAACCTAAACCAATTTCTTTTCGTCCATGAACCTATCTACGGATCTCTTAAACGCCCCCAAACTAGGCGCATTTACAACTGATGCTGGCAGGGCATTCCAATCCCTCACCACCCTCTGGGTAAATAACCTACCCCTGACATCGGTTCTATAACTACCCCCCCTCAATTTAAAGCCATGCCCCCTCGTGCTGGATTTCTCCATCAGAGGAAAAAGGCTATCACTATCCACCCTATCTAAACCTCTAATCATCTTATATGTTTCAATAAGATCCCCTCTTAGCCGCCGCCTTTCCAGCGAAAACAATCCCAAATCCCTCAGCCTCTCCTCATAGGATCTCCCCTCCATACCAGGCAACATCCTGGTAAACCTCCTCTGCACCCTCTCCAAAGCCTCCACATCCTTCCTGTAATGTGGGGACCAGAACTGCACACAGTACTCCAAGTGCGGCCGCACCAGAGTTGTGTACAGTTGCAACATAACGCTACGACTCCTAAATTCAATCCCCCTACCAATAAACGCCAAGACACCATATGCCTTCTTAACAACCTTATCTACTTGATTCCCAACTTTCAGGGATCTATGCACACATACACCTAGATCCCTCTGCTCCTCCACACTATTCAAAGTCCTCCCGTTAGCCCTATACTCAACACATCTGTTATTCCTACCAAAGTGAATTACCTCACACTTCTCCGCATTAAACTCCATCCGCCACCTCTCGGCCCAACTTTGCAACCTGTCTAAGTCTTCCTGCAAACTACGACACCCTTCCTCACTGTCTACCACACCACCGACTTTGGTGTCATCAGCAAATTTGCTAATCCACCCAACTATACCCTCATCCAGATCATTAATAAATATTACAAACAGCAGTGGCCCCAAAACAGATCCCTGAGGTACACCACTTGTAACCGCACTCCATGATGAATATTTACTATCAACCACCACCCTCTGTTTCCTATCCGCTAGCCAATTCCTGATCCAATTTCCTAGATCACCCCCAATCCCATACATCTGCATTTTCTGCAGAAGCCTACCATGGTGAACCTTATCAAACGCCTTACTAAAATCCATATATACCACGTCCACTGCCTTGCCCCCATCCACCTCCTTGGTCACTTTCTCAAAAAACTCAATAAGGTTAGTAAGGCACGACCTACCTGCCACAAAACCATGCTGACTATCACCTATCAATTCATTACTCTCCAAATAACTATAAATCCTATCCCTTATAATTTTTTCCAACATCTTGCCGACAACAGAAGTGAGACTCACCGGTCTATAATTCCCGGGGAAGTCTCTGTTCCCCTTCTTAAACAATGGGACAACATTCGCTAACCTCCAATCTTCTGGTACTATACCAGAGGCCAACGACGACCTGAAGATCAGAGCCAGAGGCTCTGCAATCACTTCTCTTGCCTCCCAGAGAATCCTTGGATAAATCCCATCCGGACCAGGGGATTTATCTATTTTCAGACCCTCCAGAATATCCTGCACATCCTCCTTATCAACTGTAATACTGTCTATTCTACTCCCCTGCAACCCAGTGTCCTCCTCAGCTATATTCATGTCCCCTTGCGTGAACACCGAAGAGAAATATTGGTTCAATGCTTCACCAATCTCCTCCGGTTCCACACATAACTTCCCTCTGCCATCTATAACTGGCCCTAAACTTGCCCTAACCAACCTTCTGTTCTTGACATACCTATAGAACGCCTTAGGATTCTCTTTAACCCTATCCGCCAAAGTCTTCTCATGTCCCCTTTTAGCCCTTCTAAGCTCTGGCTGAGTCTTTAAATAAGTTTTTTGTGTCGGTCTTCACGGTGGAGGACACAAATAGTTTGCCAAATATTAACGATAGAGGGTTGGCAGCAGGAGAAATACTTAATACAATTAATGTTACCAGAGAGGCAGTGCTGGGTAGACTGATGGGACTGAAGGTGGACAAGTCCCCGGGTCCGGATGGAATGCATCCCAGGGTATTGAAAGAAATGTCAGAGGTAATAGTGGATGCGTTAGTGATTATTTATCAAAACTCGGTGCATTCTGGGGTAGTGCCGGTTGATTGGAAAACGGCTAATGTTACGCCGCTGTTTAAAAAAGGAAGGAGACAAAAGGCGGGTAACTATAGGCCGGTCAGCTTAACGTCTGTAGTAGGGAAAATGCTGGAATCCATTATTAAACAGGAGATAGCAGGGCATCTGGATAGAAATGGTTCGATCAATCAGACGCAGCATGGATTCATGAGGGGAAAGTCGTGCTTGACCAACATGTTGGATTTTTATTAAGATGCGACTAAGGTGGTTGATGGAAGAGAACCGGTGGATGCGGTGTTTTTGGATTTCCAAAAGGCGTTTGATAAGGTGCCCCATAAAAGGCTGCTGAAGAAGATTAGGGCACACGGAGTTGGGGGTAGTGTGTTAAAGTGGATTGGGGACTGGCTATCCGACAGGAAGCAAAGAGTCGGAATAAATGGGTGTTTTTCCGGTTGGAGGAAGGTAACTAGTGGCGTGCCGCAGGGATCGGTACTCGGGCCGCAACTGTTAACCATTTATATAGATGATCTGGAGGAGGGAACGGAGTGTAGGGTAACGAGGTTTGCAGACGACACAAAGATAAGTGGAAAAGTGAATCGTGTGGAGGACGGAGAAGATCTGCAGAGAGATTTGGACAGGCTGAGTGAGTGGGCGAGGATATGGCAAATGGAGTATAACGTTGAGAAATGCGAGGTTATACACTTTGGAGGAAATAATAACAAATGGGATTACTATCTCAATGGAAACAAATTAAAACATGCTAACGTGCAAAGGGACCTGGGGGTCCTTGTGCATGAGACGCAAAAGCCCAGTCTGCAGGTACAACAGGTGATCAAGAAGGCAAATGGGATGTTGGCCTATATTGCGAAGGGGATAGAATATAAAAACAGGGATGTCTTGATGCACCTGCACAGGGCATTGGTGAGGCCGCAGCTGGAATACTGTGTGCAGTATTGGTCCCCTTATATGAAGAAGGATATATTGGCATTGGAGGGAGTGCAAGAGAAGGTTCACCAGGTTGATACCGGAGATGAGGGGTTTGGATTATGAGGAGAGGCTGAGGAGATTGGGTTTGTACTCGTTGGAGTTTAGAAGGATGAGGGGGGATCTTATGGAGACTTATAAGATAATGCGGGGGCTGGATAGGGTGGAGGCAGAGAGTTTCTTTCCACTTAGTAAGGAAGTTAAAACTAGAGGACACAGCCTCAAAATAAAGGGGGGTCGGTTTAAGACAGAGTTGAGGAGGAACTTCTTCTCCCAGAGGGTGGTGAATCTCTGGAATTCTCTGCCCACTGAGGTGGTGGAGGCTACCTCGCTGAATATGTTTAAAGCGCGGATGGATGGATTCCTGATTGGTAAGGGAATTAAGGGTTATGGGGATCAGGCGGGTAAGTGGTACTGATCCACGTCAGATCAGCCATGATCTTATTGAATGGCGGGGCAGGCTCGAGGGGCTAGATGGCCTACTCCTGCTCCTATTTCTTATGTTCTTATGTTCTTATGTGCTGTTTGACCAGTCCCATTCTCGAACAAGTGAGATAAATTGTCTGTACATAACTCCCCCCACAAACTATCCTAACTAGGGCAACAGCTCCTCAAGTGTTCCCTCTGAGCAAAGAACATTAATTATTTACATATATTTATATTTATTGATACCATTTTTAAATTTCGATTTTTTTGATGTTTAGTTATAATCATAAACCCTGTTGTAAAATCGATTTAATCTCTGGAAACTTCTGAAGTTTTGCTGCATTTAGTTTGACGTTCAGGCGCGCCTCATGCTCCGGACATGATCATTGTTCCAGAATTTGCAAGCTAGAGTGCGGAGGGATTTTACACTTCACTGACTCTGCTTCGGAGAAATGTAGTGCAGGACGAGTTCTCATGTGCAACAGGAGTAAACAAAATCGATCAAAACAGTGATTTGACAAAGCCAGTCAGCTTGAATAAGGGGGAGACTATTTGTATGTAACAGGTATATTTTTAAAATGTGTTTGTGTGTGTATGTGCTTGTGCAAAGTAATTTGGTATGACACCGGCTGAACTCTGCGGAGTGTAGCAGTTTGGAAGGGCGAATGAGGACAAAACTGTTCTTTGTTTTATCTCATCAGTTTGAAAAGTCATCAGCGTATCCATATTCAGGGTTTCTTTTTAATATTATATATTAGTTGTATTGGAATGTTTTATATATTACTGCGTGTCAGGAATGAAAAGAAGAAGAAGAATGGAACCCTGGTGGGAAAGGAAGAGTGACAGATGAATTTTTAATGAAAACAAATGTGATTCATCAGTACAACAAGTTACTTATTTTGTATCTAATACAATGTGTGAACTTGAAAAACGAATGTGAAGTTTGCAACTAATTCACATTTCAATAATTGCATTGAGGAAGAGGCACATCGTCTAAGAAAGTTAGGCCTGTTTCCTCTACATGTGCTGCTCTCTGTGCTGATGTGTTCCAGTTTTGTTTTGTCTTTATGGTAATCAACAACTGCATTGAACGTTTAAAAAAATGAATATAGTAGATTAACATGTATTTGTCACATTGTCAACTCACACCCTCTGGAAAAGTGTAATAAATGCAGACTGTCCGGGATGTGAAATATGATGATTGGTCCAGTGTTAGATCAGAGGTAAGATATGAAACTCACCTTTCCTTTTTAGCGTTCTCTGTATGACAGCTATTAGTGCTAATAGCTCACAGATTAACAAAACTCCGAGTGTAATGCAGATGGCAACAGGTATGGAACTCTTTTCAATTCCCTGTGCTTAAGCGGAAAATCACAGAGGGATTTAATAAATAGACAAAGCGATTGCATTTCTCAAACAAAAGTAAGTCACTGATGAAAATACTGATATTTTCTTTATAAATTTACAATACCAAGACAATGTCAATAATATGAGTATCACTAGTCCGAGCACTATGGAGAACAGGAATAATATTCAAGATATTGTAAAGATTTTAAGGAACAGTGCCTGCAGGTGAGGATGGGGTATCTGTGAGTGCGGCCTCGGGTCCTGTGGAAGACATTTCATACCAAGTCATGAGCTTGACACCTTAGAGTTTATCTTAAGAAATGAAACTGCTGACACTCATTTATGAAAAAAGTATGCCTCATTCTCACCGATGAAAACAAACTCACCACGTGTCTGGACCCTTACCAGAGCAGATCACACTGGCGTCCTCCTTATGATTACAATCGGATTGTGCGGACGATGATGCAGCACAGTCTGAGAGAAAGGATTCCATTCCAGTGCACTTCACCTCTTCTAGCCAGATATCACCTTCACCCTGAGTGAAATAGGCCCCTCCTGGGGCAAATAGAGCGGAACCGCAATCCGACTGACGACAGACGACATTGGCATCGTCAATATCCCATGAATCATCACATACCGTGCCCCAGCGGTTATTGCACAATATTTCCACTCTCCCTGAACAATTGTTGGCTCCTCCAACCAAGCGCACAGGTAGTCCCAAATCTGTCAAATAGAAACTATTATTGACATCTCCATTCCTAAAGCGACGAGTTCCCCAAATATTCAGTGCAATGAAGAAATGCAAACACCTGATTTGCGATCGCATTCCACTGGTCTGTCGGGTTCCTCTTTACCCACGATGGATTCTGTTAGGAGGAGGAAAATATAGTTGAATTGGGCACCAATGTCTGAAAAGGCTACATGATTTATACTTGTGCTGGCTTACCTGAGCAGACAACACCCGCATCTTCCGAGTGCTCACAGTTGTGTTTACCCCAAGGGTCTGTCTGACACTGCCAAAGGGTTCTCTCATTTAAATTACACTCAATCTTATCGAGCCATATGGGTCCGGCTCCTGGCCCGAACAACTGAGCGTTGGATCCCATGGGATAAAGCGGGAGGTGGCTAGATGGGTGGAGAACTGGCTTGGTCATAGAAGACAGAGGGTGGTAGTGGAAGGGTCTTTTTCCGGCTGGAGGCCTGTGACTAGTGGTGTACCGCAGGGCTCTGTATTGGGACCTCTGCTGTTTGTGATTTATATAAATGATCTGGAAGAAGGAGTAACTGGGGTGATCAGTAAGTTTGCGGACGACACAAAACTGGCAGGACTTGCAGATAGTGAGGAACATTGTCAGAGGCTACAGAAGGATATAGATAGGCTGGAAATTTGGGCAAGGAAATGGCAGATGGAGTTCAATCCTGATAAATGCGAAGTGATGCATTTTGGTGGGAATAATGTAGGGAGGAGCTACACGATAAATGGAAGAACCATAAAGGGTGTAGAGACGCAGAGGGACCTGGGTGTGCAAGTCCACAGATCTTTGAAGGTGACGTCACAGGTGGAGAAGGTGGTGAAGAAGGCATATGGCATGCTTGCCTTTATAGGACGGGGCATAGAGTATAAAAGTTGGGGTCTGATGTTGCAGATGTATAGAACGTTGGTTCGGCCGCATTTGGAATACTGCGTCCAGTTCTGGTCGCCACACTACCAGAAGGACGTGGAGGCTTTGGAGAGAGTACAGAGGAGGTTTACCAGGATGTTGCCTGGTATGGAGGGGCTTGGTTATGAGGAGAGATTGGGGAAATTGGGGTTGTTCTCCTTGGAAAGACGGAGGATGAGGGGAGACTTAATAGAGGTATATAAAATTATGAAAGGCGTCGATAGGGTGAACGGTGGGAAGCTTTTCCCCGGGTCGGTGGTGACGTTCACGAGGGGTCATAGGTTCAAGGTGAAGGGGGGGAGGTTTAACACAGATATCAGAAGGACATATTTCACACAGAGGGTCGTGGGGGCCTGGAATGTGTTGCCGGGCAAGGTGGTGGAGGCGGACACACTGGGAACGTTTAAGACTTATCTAGACAGCTATATGAACGGAGTGGGAATGGAGGGATACAAAAGAGTGGTCTAGTTTGGACCAGGGAGCGGCGCGGGCTAATTGTTCCTGGTTTCTCGTTTCAAGGCTTCATTCTACGATCATCTTGCTGGTGTCAGTACAGAGTGAGACTGCGGATAGTTGGGAACCTGTCTCGGGGGCAGGGAATTCATATGGTGTTCGTGGAAGTGGAAATGACTAGGGTTGGGAAGCATTTTCCGATCGGGGCCATTGTGATCTCCTGGACTCGTTTCGATCGCCTCAGGGGGTCGGAGAGGAATTTCCCAGATTTTTTTTCCCCATATTGGCCCTGGGGTTTTTCACTCTGGGTTTTCGCCTCTCCCTGGAGATCACATGGTCTGGAATGGGGGGGTGGGGGTAAGTTAATAGGTTGTAATGAACAAAGCATCGTAGCTGTGAGGGACAGCTCGGTGGATAGGATATTGGTATGTAGATAGGCTGGAAAATTGGGCGGGGATCCTGGATTCAGGATTCAATCCTGGACCGGGGAGCGGCGCGGGCTTGGAGGGCCGAAGGGCCTGTTCCTGTGCTGTATTGTTCTTTGTTCTTTGTTCTTTGTTCATAATTAATGTAAGAAAAGGTGCCGCAGTGCAGCTGTTTACAAATCACTTCTGCCTCATGGTTATCCAGTTTGTCCGAGCACACTGTTCCCCAGGTGCCATTGTAGAACACTTCCACTCTCCCCTCACAGCGATGCTTTCCATTCACCAACCGTAACTCTTTGTACTCTGCCAATGAAATTGGAAATGTGCAATGGTTCATTCGTAAGCTCCCTGCATGATCGATGAGCAGGTCATACATAATCAAAGTACTGCCTATTGGTCGTTGTTTCGGTGGGTAAAGATGTAAATAAAAAACACACGAAATTAGGTGATGATCTCACTCTCGTCCATTGTTATTGGATCATTTGCAGAAGTTACAGATGTTTTCAAGGAATTCTCAACCAAAGTGAATTTCGACAAGGAATTCCACAACGCCAAGGGTTAAGCCCTAAGATAAGGGCCCATCGTTTTGGAGGCAGTAACTCGGCATTGATAGAGAATTAGCGAACGGGCAGGAATCAGCGAGCAGGGAGATGGGGTTCTTTTTCGGGTTGGCGACCAGTATCCAGTGGTGTTCCAGAAGGAACAGCGCTGGGGTGGCAACTATTTGCAACATAGTTTAATGATTTGCAGGAAGGAAACTATTGCACTTTAGACGAATTTACAGGTAACACAAAAAAACGTGACAAGCATGTTGCGGCAGGCATGAAAACAGTTTACAGTGAGAGCATGGTAGGTTACATAAGTGGCCAAATAGTTGTCAAAAATTGTGAAAAACCGTGAAGTTGTTCATTTTGGAAGGGAGAGCACAGAACAAAATAATATTTAAAGGGTGAAAAACCTCAGAAAGCTGCAACACAAATGGACTTGGGTTAAATGTGCAAAAGCACAGAAAGCTGGCACAAAGATGTAGCAGGTGTTCTGGAAGGATTATTCAAAGAACAAATAAAATTCCAGCAAAGGAACAGGCACCTCTGCCCTCCAAGCCTGCACCGCCAATGCTGCCTGACTGATCTAAAGCCCCCTACCCTTCCGGGGACCATATCCCTCTATTCCCATCCTATTCATGTATTTTGTTAAGACGCTCCTTAAAAGTCGCTATCGTATCTGCTTCCACTACATCCAATGGCAGCGAGTTCCAGGTTCCCACCACCCTCTGTATAAAAAACTTGCATCGTGCATCTCCTTTAAACATAGCCCCCGCACCTTAAACCTATGCCCCCGAGTAATTAACTCTTTCACCCTGAGAAAAAGTTTTTGACTATACAATCTTTCCATGCCCCTCATAATCTTGTAGACTTCTATCAGGTCGCTGACAATCTCCGTCGTTCCAGTGAGAACAAAGCGAGTTTCTCCAACCTCTCCTAACACCTAATGCCTTCCATGCCAGGCAACACCCAGGTAAATCTTTTCTGTATCCTCTCCAAAGCCTCCACATCCTTCTGGTATTGTGGCGACCAGAATTGAACACTATATTCCAAGTGCAGCCTAACTAAGAATCTATAAAGCTTCAACATGACTTGCCAATCTTTAACACAATGCCGCAATAAGGCAAGCATGCTGCATGTCTTCGTGACGACCTTCTTCTCCTGCGTTAACCTACCAGGCTCTCATTGTAAACTGTTTTCATGCCTGTTGCAACATGCCTGTCCACGTTTTTTTTTGTGTTGCCTGTAAATTCGGCTAAAGTGCAATCGTCACCTTCAGTAACCTGCGCACCTGTACACGCAGATCCCTCTGCCTATCAATAATCTTAAGGGTTCTGCCATTTACTGTATATTTCCTATCTGTATTAGAACTTCAAAATGCATTACCTCCCATTTGTCCGGATAATGCTCCATCTGCCATTTCCCTGTCCAAGTCTCCAACTGATCTATATGCTGCTGGTCCTCTGATGGTCCGCATCGCTATCCGCAAATCCACCAACCTTTGTGTCATCCGCAAACTTACGAATCAAACCAGTTACATTATCCTCCAAATCATATATATATATATATATTACAAACAGCAAAGGTCCCATCACTGATCCTTGAGGAACGTCACTTGCCACAGCCCTGCATTAAGAGACGCACCCTTCCACTGCAACACTCTGCTTTCTGTGACCGAGACAGTTCTGTATCCACCTTGCCAACTCACATCTGATCCCATGCGACTTCACCTTCTGCACCAGTCTGCCATGAGGGACCTTGTCAAAGGCGTTACTGAAGTCCATGGAGACAACATCCGCTGCCCTACCCTCATCAATCATCTTCGTCACTTCCTCGAAAAGCTCGATCAAGCTAGTGCGATACGACGTCTCCTTCACAAAACCATGTTGCCTATCGCTAATAAGTCATTTTATTTCCCACTAGGAGTAAATCCTGTCTCGCAGAATCCTCTGCAATAATTACCCTGCCACTGAAGTAAGGCTCACCGGCCTGTAATCACCTGGATTATTCTTGCTACCCTTCTTAAACAAAGGAGCAACATTCACTGTTCTCCAGTCCTCTGGGACATCCCATGTTGTCAGTGAGGATACAAAGATTTCTCTCAAGGCCCACCAATTTCCTCCCTCGCCTCCCTCAGTATTCTGGGGTATATCCCATCAGGCCCTGCGCACTTGCCTACTTTAATTTTTCTCAGGAACCCCAATACCTCCTCCTTTTTGATCTCAACCTGGCTCAAACTATCTTCACATCCTTTCCCAGACTCACCATCCCACAAGTCCTTCTCTGTGGTGAATACTGATGCAAATACTCATTTAATATCTCCCCCATTTCCTCTGGCTCCACGCATAGATTCCCTCCGCTGTCCTTGAATGGGCCAACCCTATCCCTGGCTACCCTCTTGTTATTTATATATGTATAAAACGCTTTGGGATTTTCTTCAATCAATTATGGCCATTGTTTCAAGGGGGCTGTAGTATAAATTGCGGAAGTTTAAGTGTATTTATTATTGTCACAATTTGGTTTACATCTGCAATGAATTTACAGTGAAAACTCCCCAGCCGCCATACTCCGGCGCCTGTTCGGGTAGACTGAGGGACAATTTAGCATGGCCAATACAGCTAGTCTTGCTGAAAGTGCACAAAGCATTGTCGAGACTATATCTGAATTTCTGTGAGCAACTTCGTTTCCCTTACTGAAGGAAAATAATTGTTCATTGGAGGCAGTGCAGAGAAGTTTCACTCGGATGATCCCCAGTATGGAGGGATTGTCTTATGAGAATAGTTAAACAGTTCAGGACTCGACTCATTGGAATGTGGAAGAATGGGCCGTGATCCCATTGACAGAACTGTTTCGATGAAAAATTATGATTCGTGCAGAATTAAATAAAATAACCATTCGTAATTCTATGTTGTTTTTGTGTGCTGCATTTTCATCTGTATCAATGCAATATCTGTTGCGTGAACTCATGTTTTTGTCTTGAGAACAATTAACACATTGAAATCTCCGTTACCTGAACACATAATGTTGACATCCTCTTTATGATTACAGTCATGGTTACCCCATGATGCAGAGGGACAGTCCCATAGAAACAACTCGTTCCCGGAACAGTTCACTTCATCCAACCAAACTGGGTCCACACTGGGTCCACTTGAAGCAGGAAGTGCTTGAACGTCCAATGCAGTTCCACATGACAGTTGTTTGCAAACCACATGGGCGTCCGCGAGATCCCAGGAATCATCACACACTGAGCCCCATGTCCCATTGTAATAAATCTCCACTCGGCCAGCGCATCGGTTTCCACCGTCTGATAGTCTTAACTGTTCATGTCCTGTTGGGCAAGACGGTAGGTGGATTATATTCAACACCACTGAACACCAACACTGGATGGTCAGTCACCTGGGAATCGGCTGCTCCCTCTGTGACTGGATCCTCGATGTCCTGAACCAGAGATGGCAAGCAGTAAGGAACGGCATCAACAACTCATCTGCAATTATCCTAAACACTGGTGCCCCACATGATCATGTCCTCAGTCCCTTTCTATACTCCTTATGCACCTGTGAATGCGTGGCCAAATTCCCTCCAACTCGATTTACAAGTTTCCTGATAACACAACCGAATGGGGTCAGATGTCAGACAATGATGAGACGGACTACAGGAAGGCGACACAGAATCTGGTGAACTGGTGGAACGACAATAATCGCTTCCTCAATGTCAGTAAAACAAAGAAGATTGGCATCGATGTCTGGAAGCTCATTGGAGGAAATGCCCTGCCTACATCAAAGGGGATGAAGTGGAAATGGTCGAGAGCTTCATGTTTCTAGGTCAGCAGTTCACCAGCAACTTGACCTCACCCCTCCACGGCGACGCTATAGTTAAAAAAGTCCACCAACGCCTCTACTTTCTCTGGAGTGGAAGGAAATTTGGCATGTCCCCAACGACTCTCAGCAACTTTTACGGATGCACCATAAAAAGCATTATTTCTGGCTGTATCAGAGCTTGGTATGGCTGCTGCTCAGTCCAACAATGCAAAAAACTACAAGTGTCGTGAACGAAGCCCGGTCCATCCTGCAAACCAACCTCCAGTCCATTGACTCTATCTACACTTCGCGCTGCCTCGAAACAGCAGCTGGCATAATCAAGGACCACACGCACCCCGGGCAGACTCTCTTACACTTCCTTCCGTCGGGTAAAAATGCAAAAGTGTGAGGTCAAGTCCCAACCGAGTCAAAAACAGCTTCTTCCCTGCTACCATCAGTCTTCTGAAAGGACCTAACTCATATTCAGTTGATCTTTCCCTACACCCTAGCTGTGATTGTAAGACTACATTCCCTCTCGATGTTCGCAATGCTTTGACTGTATTATGCACAAGAAGCAATTCTTTTCAGTGTATGCTAATGCTTGTGTCAATAATAAGTCAAATCAAATCAATTCTTAATTGTCACTGCATGACGATGTTTGATTAGTTCATGTATAACACGAAATCAGTCGGATATTTCCCATTGCTTTCTAATTATTTTATGTTATTCAGCAATAACGTATATTAATATTGCTAGCTAGCAACACAAAATGAAAAATTCCAATCGTTTTGCAGATTTGACGTCAAAGAAAATCTGACATCAACTCTGATAAAGTCAGGTAACCAAAATATGTTTAAAAGTATTTGTGTTATTTTTATGAACAGTCGAACGAATGTTGTGTTGACAATTATTAGCTTTTTTTCATAAGGCCAGAAGTGGTAGAAATTGAAGTGTGCTGCGAGCTGTTAGAACATAGGATTTTGCAAAAGCATTTGTGTGGACATAAGGTAATTCACTGCCGGCTCTTGAGATGCGGTCGAGAGACCTCCTCAAAGGTGGTCAATAGGCAGATGAAATTTGAGTGACATTAACTTTTCAAGGTATAGATTTGGAGAGACGGACTACCAGTGAATTTGAATCACCAACAGTAACAAAAGGTAACAAAAGGAAATAAAGAGCTTTAGTGACGGTATGAACAGGTGCAGAGAAAGACACCTCGATGTCGTTCGAGCATGACAAATGACATGACAAAAGGAAAATACTGCGGATCCTGGCATCTGCAACAAGAAAAGAAGATTCTGGAAAATCTCAGCAGTTCTGACAGCACCTTTGGAGACAGAATAGAGCTAATACTTCGAGTCTCTCAGCCAGACGAATGATCATCCGGAGTCGAAACGTTAGCTCTATTCACTCCCATAGATGCTGAGAGACATGCTGAGATTGTCCAGAATTTTCTGTTGTTGTTTTAGATTCCAGCATTCGCAGTCCATTGCGTTTGTCTGGAAATGTACACGCTCTTTCCGCAGGATGCCACTAAAAGACAACAGGTAAATACAAATCAGTTTTTGATCAGGATATCATGCTTGGAGGACACTACAAGATCCTATTGTCGAGGAAAGTGAAGATTATTGCTGATAATTCTATCATATTGATTGAATAGATTAGAGTGGAACCAAGAGCTTGCATTCCCAATGAACCTCAGTCAGTGGACAGACGTTTTGCGACAAAAGATCCATGACCAACTATATTGTAAACTGAAGAATGATACAGAAGGAGAAGGAGCAATAGTTTGCCTTTGGCACGTTCACTAAGGATTGTTTCCGTGGTATAGTAGTGCGGTAATTATGATTCTAGTGTTTCAAATATATTGCAAGGACCTCTCAAAGGAAAGGGGAAGAGACATGTAGGAAGAATCGGCACAGTATTACCTAACCGAGAAATAGGGATAAAAATCGTGTGTGATTTCAGTGGAAGTGGAATCCAGTGGGCAAGAGATTGAAGCCAACAACAAGCTAGCTCGAATGGGGCATGACCAAATATTGGAGAGATACTAGATATGTCAATTTCATGTTGTGGTGCAGGTGAAACTGTTATTAGATTGAACACACTGACGGTGTCAAGGTAGGGGATGCCGAGGAGAATAAACTCTGAATAGTAAATCCAATGGTGGGATTTAATTTTTCTTGGATGCTAGGATAAAAGAGGCAGTTTTGGTTGATTCAGAAATATTTTCCGTGACTGATGATGATTGATGCGTGTTATTTGTTTTTTTTAGGATGCTCCTTTCATGATGGACATTGTTAGAGAAGCAGAGCATGCCCTGATGTTTTGTTTTATATGACCCACTCACCAACCTTGTGTAAAGTTGCATTGACCCGCAATATAACCTCGGCTTCAAAATATAGCTCGAATTAAATGTACATATCTCCTGTATTGTTTTTCTAAAGGTGCAGCATGTTTGGAGATAATGCGAATATTATTACAAACGTGTGATATCTCCTATCTCAATCTGTTACTAATGTTATTCCCAGCATCGGACACTCCCTTTGATAATGTGCTAAGTTGAATATCTTTCGAAATGCTATTTGCCTTTCTGAGTAGAATCCATTTCGATTTATCAAACTGAATACGCTAGTAGTACTAGGAA
>NW_027590325.1:325000-450000 GCF_964213995.1 Mustelus asterias | reverse complement strand
CAGAAGAATGAGAGGGGGAATCTGATCCCGATATATAAGATGCGGGAGGGGATTGATAAGGTGGACAGGGATCAGATATTCCCCCTTGAGGGACAGTCTGGAACAAGAGGTCACAGATATAGAGTCAGAGGCGGTAGCTTCAAAACTGAGATGAGGAGAAACTACTTCTCTCAGACGGTTCAAGTAAAGTTAAAGTTAATTTATTAGTCACAAGTAAGGCTTACATTAACAATTAAGTTACTGTGAAATTCCCCTAGTCACCACACTACGGTGCCTGTTCAGGTAAATGCACCTAATCAGCACGTTTCTGTGTGTCTGTGTCTCTGTGTGTCTGTGTCGCTGTGTGTCTGTGTCTCTGTGTGTTGCTGTGTGTCTGTGTCGCTGTGTGTCTGTGTCTCTGTGTGTCTGTGTCTCTGTGTGTCTGTGTGTCTGTGTCTCTGTGTCTCTGTGTCTCTGTGTGTCTGTGTCTCTGTGTCTCTGTGTGTCTGTGTCTCTGTGTGTCTGTGTCGCTGTGTGTCTGTGTCTCTGTGTGTCTGTGAGGGAACTCACTGACCCAGAGTGCAGTGGGGGCAGAATCATCAACAGATTGCAAAGAAATAGATATGTTTCTGATGAGAAGGGGATAAAGGGGGATAACGGGCGATGGGGAGCAGTCAGGAAAGTGGAGTTGAGACCAGGATAAGATCAGGTTAAATGGCGGAACAGGCTCGAAGGGCTGAATCGACCATTCCCACTCCTAATTCCTGTGTTCCTATAAGAGCTCGGAGCCAGAGGAGGCCATTCAGCCCCTCGAACCTGCTCTTCCACTCAGTACAACCTTGACTGATCTTGTCTCAGCCTCAATTCCACCTTCCTGCCCGCTCGCCATCACCCTTTGACCCCTCTTCTCATTAAAAACCCATCCATTCCCACCTGGAATTTCACCCAATGTCCTGGCATCCACTGCACTCGGGTTGTGAATTCCACAGACCCTTTGAGACAAGTAGTTCTTCCTCATGGAACCCCAACAGTGCAGAAGGAGGCTATTCAGCCCATCGAGTCTGCACTGACTATCCAAAAGGGCATCCCACCCAGGCCCCCTCCCTCCTCGCCCTATCCCTCGAACCTTGTACATTTAGCATGGGCAATCCACCTAACCTGCACATGTTTGGACACTAAGGGACAATTTAGCCATTCAGCCCCGTTGAGATCACAGCTACCTGTATCCTAACCCCAGCCACCTGCGATGGCTCTGTATCCCTTGAGTAATTAAACCAGCATCTGCTGCCTCTTGTGCAAGAGAGTAGCGGGACATTGGTGAGAGCACGTCACGTCTGTTGTGTATAGTTTTCTCTTTATTTAAGAATGGGCATCAATGCATTAGAAGCAGTTCAGAGAAGGTTCATTCAACAAACACCTGGTGTGAGTGTGAGTGAGTGAGTGGGAAAGAGTGTGAGAGAGAGTGTGTGCATATATGAGAGAGTGTGTGTGAGAGAGAGTGTGTGTCTGAGTGAGTGTGTATGTGAGTGAGTGTGCGTGTGTGTGAGTGAGTGAGAAAGTGTGAGTGTGTGTGAGAGTGTGTGTGTGTATGTGAGTGAATGTGTGTGTGTGTGTGAGTGAGAAAGTGTGAGTGTGTGTGAGAGTGAATGTGTGTGTGAGTGAGAAAGTGTGAGTGTGTGTGAGTGAGAAAGTGTGAGTGTGTGTGAGAGTGAATGTGTGTGTGAGTGAGAAAGTGTGAGTGTGTGTGAGTGAGAAAGTGTGAGTGTGTGTGAGAGTGTATGTGTGTGTGTGTGAGTGAGTGTGTGTGTGTGAGTGAGAAAGTGTGAGTGTGAGAGTGTGTGTGTGTTTGTGTATGTGAGTGAGTGTGTGTGAGTGTTTGTGTGTGTGAGTGTGTGAGAGTGTGTGTGTGTTTGTGTATGTGAGTGAGTGTGTGTGAGTGTTTGTGTGAGTGTGAGAGTGTGTTTGTGTATGTGAGTGAGTGTGTGTGAGTGTTTGTGTGTGTGTGTGTGAGTGTGTGTGTGTGAGTGTTTGTGTGAGAGTGTGTATGTGAGTGAGTGTGTGTGAGTGTGTGTGAGTGTGTGTGTGTTTGTGTATGTGAGTGAGTGTGTGTGAGTGTGTTTGTGTATGTGAGTGAGTGTGTGTGAGTGTGTGTGAGTGTGTGTGTGTGTGTGTGAGTGTTTGTGTGAGTGTGAGAGTGTGTTTGTGTATGTGAGTGAGTGTGTGTGAGTGTTTGTGTGAGTGTGTGTGAGTGTGTGTGTGAGTGTGTGTGTGTGAGTGTGTGTGTGAGTGTGAGAGTGTGTTTGTGTATGTGAGTGAGTGTGTGTGAGTGTTTGTGTGAGTGTGTGTGAGTGTGTGAGTGTGTGTGTGAGTGTGAGAGTGTGTTTGTGTGTGTGAGTGTGAGAGTGTGTTTGTGTATGTGAGTGAGTGTGTGTGAGTGTTTGTGTGAGTGTGTGTGAGTGTGTGAGAGTGTGTGTGAGTGTGTGTGTGTGAGTGTTTGTGTGAGAGTGTGTTTGTGTATGTGAGTGAGTGTGTGTGAGTGTTTGTGTGAGTGTGTGAGAGTGTGTGTGTGTTTGTGTATGTGAGTGAGTGTGTGAGTGTTTGTGTGAGAGTGTGTTTGTGTATGTGAGTGAGTGTGTGTGAGTGTTTGTGTGTGTGTGTGTGAGTGTTTGTGTGAGAGTGTGTTTGTGTATGTGAGTGAGTGTGTGTGTGAGTGTTTGTGTGAGTGTGAGAGTGTGTTTGTGTATGTGAGTGAGTGTGTGTGTGAGAGTGTGTTTGTGTATGTGAGTGAGTGTGTGTGAGTGTTTGTGTGAGTGTGTGTATGTGAGTGAGTGTGTGTGTGTGTGAGTGTGTGTGTGTGTTTGTGTGTGTGTGAGTGAGTGTGTGAGTGTGTGTGAGAGTGTGTGTGAGTGAGTGTGTGAGTGTGTGTGAGTGAGTGTGTGTGAGTGAGTGTGTGAGTGAGTGTGTGAGTGAGTGTGTGAGTGAGTGTGTGAGTGAGTGTGTGTGTGAGTGTGTGTGTGTGTGTGAGTGTGTGTGTGTTTATCCTATGAGGACAGGTTAGATACTCTGGGACAAACACATTGAGATATATAAGCTCCTGAGGCTGGAGCAGCTTGACAGGGTTGGATGCTGAGAGGACGTTTCTTTCTGTGGGGGAGACTGGACCGAGGGACAGGGGAGTCAGTTTAGAAATAAGGCGGTCTCCCATTTAGCCTGGAGACGAGGGGAAATGTGTCTGTCCGAGGGGCGCCAGTCAGCGGAACTCTCCATTCCAGAGTGCGAAGGAGGCTAGGATCATTAAATCCATAAGAGAAAATTGTGGAAAATCTCAGCAGGTCTGGCAGCATCTGGAAGGAGAGAAAAGAGCTGATGTTTTGAGTCCAGATGACCCTTTGCCAAAAGAGATAGATTTTCTTCCCTGGAGCGTAGGAGGTTGAGGGGTGATCTTATAGAGGTCTATAAAATAATGAGGGACATAGATCAGCTCGATAGTCAATATCTTTTCCCAAAAGTAGGGGAGTCTAAAACTAGAGGGCATAGGTTTAAGGTGAGAGGGGAGAGATACAAAAATGTCCAGAGGGCCAATTCTTTCACACAGAGGATGGTGAGTGTCTGGAACAAGCTGCCAGAGGTAGTAGTAGAGACGGGTACAATTTTGTCTTTTAAAAAGTGTTTAGACAGTTATAGATGGATATAGAGGGATATGGTCCAAACATGGGCAATTGGGACTAACTTAGGGGTTAAAACTAGGCAGCATGGACAAGTTGGGTTGAAGGGCCTGTTTCCATGCTGTAAACCTCTATGACTCTATGACCTGGAATATTGTGCACAGCTTTGGTCTCTTTATCTGATGAAGGATGTTCCTGCCGTTGAGGGAGTGCAGAGAAGGTTTCCCAGGCTGATTCCTGGGATGGCGGGACTGATGTATGAGGAGAGATTGAGTCAGTTAGGATTATATTTGCTGGCGTTCAGAAGAATGGGGGAAGGGGGTGGGGGTATCTCACAGAAACTTATAAAATTCTAACAGGACATCAGTGATAAGGAAACTATTGGAGAAACTTCTGAAGGAGAGTATCTATCTCCACTTGGAGAGGCAAAGCTTGATCAGGGACAGTCAGCATGGCTTCGTCAAAGGGAGGTCATGCCTAACAAATTTGATTGAAGTTTTTGAGGAGGTGACCAGGTGTGTAGAGAGGGTAGTGCAGTTGAAATAATTTATATGGATTTCAGCGAAGTGTTTGATAAGGTCATATTATGAGCTAGAACATAGTAGCATAGAAACTCAAAGCAGGAGGAGGCCATTCGGCCCTCTGAGCCTGCTCCACCATTCATTTTGATCATGGCTGATCATCAAATTCAATATCCTGATTCCCCCTTCACCCCCATATCCCTCAATCCCTTTAGCTCCAAGAGCGAAATCTAATTTCTTCCTGAAATCTCACAACGTTTTGGCCTCAACTACTTTCTGTGGGAGTGAATTCCACACATTCACCACCCTCTGGGTGAAGAAATTTCTCCTCACCTCAGTTCTAAAAGGTTTACCCCTTATCCTCAAACTATGACCCCTAGTTCTGGACTCCCCCCACCATCGAGAACATTCTTTCTGAATCTACCCTGTCTAACCCGGTTAGAATTTTATAAGTTTCTATCAGAACCCCTCTCACTCTTCTAAACTCCAGTGAATATAATCCTCACCGACTTAGTCTCTCCTCATATGACAGACCTGCCATCCCAGGAATCAGCCTGGTAAACCTTCACTGCACTCCCTCTATAGCAAGGACATCCTTCCTCAGATAAGGACACCAAAACTGCACACAATACTCCAGGTGTGGCCTCACCAACACCCTGTACAATTGCAGCAAAACATCCCGATTCCTGTACTCAAATCCTCTCGCTATGAAGGCCAACATACCATTCACCTTCTTCACTGCCTGCTGTACCTGCGCGCTTACTCTCAGCGACTGATGCATGAGGACACCAAGGTCTCGCTGAGTATCCGCCTCTCTCAATTTACACCCATTCAAATAATAATCTGTCTCCCTATTATTGCTACCAAATTGGTAACCTCACATTTATCCACATTATACTGCATCTGCCATGCAGATACCCACACACTCAGCCTGTCCAAATCACACTGAACATAAGAACATAAGAAATAGGAGCAGGAGTAGGCCATCTAGCCCCTCGAGCCTGCCCCGCCATTCAATAAGATCATGGCTGATCTGAAGTGGATCAGTTCCACTTACCCGCCTGATCACTATAACCCCTAATTCCCTTACCGATCAGGAATCCATCTATCCGTGATTTAAACATATTCAACGAGGTAGCCTCCACCACTTCAGTGGGCAGAGAATTCCAGAGATTCACCACCCTCTGAGAGAAGAAGTTCCTCCTCAACTCTGTCCTAAACTGACCCCCCTTTATTTTGAGGCTGTGCCCTCTAGTTCTAGTTTCCTTTCTAAGTGGAAAGCATCTCTGAAGCATCTCTGCATCCTCCTCACAGCTCACCCTCCTACCCAGCTTTGCAACATCTGCAAATTTGGAGATAATACATTCAGTTGCCTCTTCCAAATCATTAATATATAATGTAAACAGCTGGGGTCCGAGCACAGATCCCTGCGGAACCCCACTAGTCACTGAGTGCCAATCAGAAAAAGACCCATTTATACCAACTCTTTGCTTCCTATCTGCGAACCAGCTTTCTATCCGTCTCAAGACATTACCTGCAATCCCATGTGCTTTAACTTTACATTGCAGTGTTTTGTGTGAGACCTTGTCGAAAGCCTTCTGAAAGTCTAAATGAACCACATCCACTGGTTCTCCTCGATCAACTCTACTGGTTACATCCTCAAAGAATTCCAATAGATTCGTCAAGCATGATTTCCCTTCTGTAAATCCATGCTGACTTTGTCTGATTATACCACTGCCTTCCAAATGCCGAGTTATTAAATCCTTGATAATGGATTCTAGCAACTTCCCCAGTCCCGACGTTAGGCTCACTGGTCTGTAGTTCCCTGTTTTCTCTCTACATCCCTTTTTGAATAGCGGGCTTACATTACCTACCCTCCAATCTGTAGGAACCAGTCCAGAGTGCAAAGAATTTTGGAAAATAACCACCAATGGATCTACTATTTCTAGGGCCACTTCCATAAGTACTCTGGGATGAAGATTATCAGGATCTGGAGATTTATCCAACTTCAATCCCATCAATTTCCCCAACACCATTTCTCTACTAATGCTGATTTCCTTCAGCTCCTCACTATAACTTGTTTCTCTCAGAACTTCTGGTACATTCTTCATGTCTTCCTTTGTGAAGACTGAAGCAAAGTACAAATTTAATTCCTCAAACATTTCTTTATTCCCCATTATGAATTCTCCCGTTTCTGACTGTAAGGGGCCTACATTCATTTTTGTCAATATTTGTCTCTTTACATACCTACAGAAACTTTTACAGTCAGGTTTTATGTTTCCCACTAGTTCACTTTCACACCACATTTTCCCCTTTCTCATGTATTTGCAAAGAAGGTAAATTTACATGGGTTACAGGGCAATTTGATAAAGTGGATTCAAAATTAGCTCAGTTTGTAGGAAACAGGGTGATGACAGAAGGCTGCTTTAGTGACTGGAAGCCAGTGTCCAATGGCGTACCACAGGGATCTGTGTTGGGTCCCTGATCATTCATCATTTATATAAATGACATAGTCATCTGTGTGGGGGTGGGATTAGTAAGTTTGCGGATATCACAAAGATTGGCTGGGTGGTTAACAGTGAGACAGAGTACAAAGGAAAGTACAGCACAGGAACAGGCTCTTCAGCCCTCCAAGCCTGTGCCAATCATGATGCTCTAACTAAACTAAAAAAAAACCTCCTGCCCTTACCCAGTCCGTATCCCTCTATTCCCTCCCTATTCATGGACCCATCCAGATGCCTCTTAAATGTTGCTAATGTGCTTCCACCACCTCCTCTGGCACCGCGTTCCAGGCACTCATAGAATCCCTACATTACAGAAGGAGGCCATTTGGCTCATCGAGTCTGTACAACCACAATCTCACACAGGCCCTATTCCCACAACTCCACACATTTATCCTGCTAATTCCCTTGACACTAGGGTCAATTTAGCATGGCCAATCAACCTAACCCACACATCTTTGGACTGTGGGAGGAAACCGGAGCACCCAGAGGAAACCCACGCAGACACGAGGCGGAAGTTCAAACTCCACACAGACAGTGACCCAAGACCAGGAATCAAACCTGGGTCGCTGGCGCTGTGTGGCAGCAGTGCTAACCACTGTGCCACCGTGCTGCCCTCTGATCACTCACCACGCTCTGCGTGAAAAAGTTCCCCTGCACATCTCCCTTAAACTTTCCACTCTCACTTTGAACCTGTGCCTCCTTGTAATTGACACTTCCACCCTGGGGAAAAGCCTCTGACTATCCACCCTGTCTATACCTCTCATCATTTTGTAGACCTCTATCAGGTCTCTCCTCAGCCTCTGTCTTTCCAGTGAAAACAATCCTAGTTTATTCAACCTCTCCTCATAACCAACACCCTCGAGACCAGGCAGCATCCTGGTGAACCTTCTCTGCACTCTGTCCAAAGCTTCCACGTCCTTCTGGTAGTGTAGTCTTGGACAATAAGAAGATATAGATGGAATGGTCAAATGGGCAGGTAAATGGCAGATAGAATTTAACCCTGAAAAGTGTGAAGTGATAGACTTTGGAAGGAGTAATTTGACAAGGAAGTATTGTGGTAAATTTGTGGTAAATTTGACAAGGAAGTATTGGGGTAAATTTGCTAAGGCCATGCAGGGAGGTTTAAACTGATTCGGGGGGGGGGAGGGATCCTGAGTAGTGGGGCTGAAAGTGAGGGATGCATGGATGGGGACTGCAATGCACGGCATTGCAGAGGTGGGGTGGAGCAGGGTTTGAAATGTGTATACTTCAATGCCAGAAGTATTCGCAATAAAGTGGGTGAACTTGCAGCGTGGATCAGTACCTGGGACTTCGATGTTGTGGCTATTTCAGAGACATGGATAGAGCAGGGGCAGGAATGGATGCTGCAGGTCCCGGGGTTCAAATGTTTTAGTCGAAGTAGGGAAGGAGGTAGAAGAGGGGGAGGGGTAGCATTATTGGTCAGAGATTGTATCACAGTGTCAGAGAGGAGGTTTGATGAGGACTTATCTGTTGAGGTAGTATGGGCGGAGATTAGAAATAGGAGAGGAGAGGTCACCCTGTTGGGAGTCTTTTATAGACCTCCTAAAAGTTCTAGAGAGGTTGAGGAAAGGATTGCGGAGTCAATCCTGCTTAGGAGTGAAAGTAATAGGGCAATTGTTATGGGGGATTTTAACTTGACTAATATTGACTGGAATTGTTATAGCTCTAGCTCGTTAGAGGGGTCAGTTTTTGTTCAAAGCGTGCAGGAAGGTTTTTTGACTCAGTATGTAGACAGGCCAACTAGAGGTGAGGCTATATTGGATCTGGTGCTGGGAAATGAGCCAGACCAGGTGCTAGACTTGGAAGTTGGTGTGCATTTTGGTGATAGTGACCACAATTCGGTTACGTTCACCTTAGTGATGGAAAGGGATAGGCATGAACCTCGGGCCAGTGGTTTTAGCTGGGGGAAGGGTAATTATGAGGCTATTAGGAGAGAATTAGGAAACATAGGTTGGACTAGGAGATTACAGGGACTGGGAACGTCCGACATGTGGAGTTTTTTCAAGGAGCAGCTACTGCGAGTCTGTGATAGGTATGTCCCTGTCAGGCAAGGAGGAATTGGTAGGGCTAGGGAACCGTGGTGCACCAAAAAAGTTTCTTTGTTGGTTAAAAAGAAAAAGGAGGCTTATGTTCGGATGAGACGTGAGCACTCGGGTAGTGCACTAGAAAGCTTTAGATTGGCTAAGAGGGAGTTGAAGAGCGAGCTTAGAAGGGCTAAAAGGGGACATGAGAAGACTTTGGCGGATAGGGTTAAAGAGAATCCTAAGGCGTTCTATAGGTATGTCAAGAACAGAAGGTTGGTTAGGGCAAGTTTAGGGCCAGTTATAGATGGCAGAGGGAAGTTATGTGTGGAACCGGAGGAGATTGGTGAAGCATTGAACCAATATTTCTCTTCGGTGTTCACGCAAGGGGACATGAATATAGCTGAGGAGGACACTGGGTTGCAGGGGAGTAGAATAGACAGTATTACAGTTGATAAGGAGGATGTGCAGGATATTCTGGAGGGTCTGAAAATAGATAAATCCCCTGGTCCGGATGGGATTTATCCAAGGATTCTCTGGGAGGCAAGAGAAGTGATTGCAGAGCCTCTGGCTCTGATCTTCAGGTCGTCGTTGGCCTCTGGTATAGTACCAGAAGATTGGAGGTTAGCGAATGTTGTCCCATTGTTTAAGAAGGGGAACAGAGACTTCCCCGGGAATTATAGACCGGTGAGTCTCACTTCTGTTGTCGGCAAGATGTTGGAAAAAATTATAAGGGATAGGATTTATAGTTATTTGGAGAGTAATGAATTGATAGGTGATAGTCAGCATGGTTTTGTGGCAGGTAGGTCGTGCCTTACTAACCTTATTGAGTTTTTTGAGAAAGTGACCAAGGAGGTGGATGGGGGCAAGGCAGTGGACGTGGTATATATGGATTTTAGTAAGGCGTTTGATAAGGTTCACCATGGTAGGCTTCTGCAGAAAATGCAGATGTATGGGATTGGGGGTGATCTAGGAAATTGGATCAGGAATTGGCTAGCGGATAGGAAACAGAGGGTGGTGGTTGATAGTAAATATTCATCATGGAGTGCGGTTACAAGTGGTGTACCTCAGGGATCTGTTTTGGGGCCACTGCTGTTTGTAATATTTATTAATGATCTGGATGAGGGTATAGTTGGGTGGATTAGCAAATTTGCTGATGACACCAAAGTCGGTGGTGTGGTAGACAGTGAGGAAGGGTGTCGTAGTTTGCAGGAAGACTTAGACAGGTTGCAATGTTGGGCCGAGAGGTGGCGGATGGAGTTTAATGCGGAGAAGTGTGAGGTAATTCACTTTGGTAGGAATAACAGATGTGTTGAGTATAGGGCTAACGGGAGGACTTTGAATAGTGTGGAGGAGCAGAGGGATCTAGGTGTATGTGTGCATAGATCCCTGAAAGTTGGGAATCAAGTAGATAAGGTTGTTAAGAAGGCATATGGTGTCTTGGCGTTTATTGGTAGGGGGATTGAATTTAGGAGTCGTAGCGTTATGTTGCAACTGTACACAACTCTGGTGCGGCCGCACTTGGAGTACTGTGTGCAGTTCTGGTCCCCACATTACAGGAAGGATGTGGAGGCTTTGGAGAGGGTGCAGAGGAGGTTTACCAGGATGTTGCCTGGTATGGAGGGGAGATCCTATGAGGAGAGGCTGAGGGATTTGGGATTGTTTTCGCTGGAAAGGCGGCGGCTAAGAGGGGATCTTATTGAAACATATAAGATGATTAGAGGTTTAGATAGGGTGGATAGTGATAGCCTTTTTCCTCTGATGGAGAAATCCAGCACGAGGGGGCATGGCTTTAAATTGAGGGGGGGTAGTTATAGAACCGATGTCAGGGGTAGGTTCTTTACCCAGAGGGTGGTGAGGGATTGGAATGCCCTGCCAGCATCAGTAGTAAATGCGCCTAGTTTGGGGGCGTTTAAGAGATCCGTAGATAGGTTCATGGACGAAAAGAAATTGGTTTAGGTTGGAGGGTCACAGTTTTTTTTTTTAACTGGTCGGTGCAACATCGTGGGCCGAAGGGCCTGTTCTGCGCTGTAATGTTCTATGTTCTATGTTCTATGTTCAAGAGACCTTGGTGTGTTTGTCCACAGATCTCTGAAGGTGGAAGAGCATGTTAGTAGGGTGATGAAAAAGGCATATGGGGCATTTGCCTTTATCACTGATGCATAGATTACAAAAGCAGAGAGGTCATGATGGAGTTGTATAGAACTTTGGTGAGGCCACAGCTGGAGTACTGTGTGCAGTTCTGGTCGCCACATTATAGGAAGGATGTGAACACACTGGAGGGGGTGCAGAGGAGATTCACCAGGATGCTGCCTGGGATGGAACATTTAAGTTATGAAGAGAGGTTGGGTAAGCTTAGGTTGTTTTCATTGGAGCAGAGAAGTCTGAGAGGCGACCTGATTGAGGTGTACAAGATTATGAGGGACATGGGCAGAGTGGATAAGGAGCAGCTGTTCCCCTTAGTTGAAGGGTCAGTCACGAGGGGACATAGGTTCAAGGTGAGGGGCAGGACATTTAGGGGGGATTTGAGGAAAATCCTTTTTACCCAGAGGGTGGTGAGGGTCTGGAATGCGCTGCCTGGGAGGGTGGTGGAGGTGGGTTGCCTCACATCCTTTAACGAGTATCTGGATGAGCACTTGGCACATCATAACATTCAGGGCTATGGGCCAAGTGCTGGTAATTGGGATTAGGTGGGAGTTCAGGTGTTTTTTGTGTGTTGATGCAGACCCGATGGGCTGAAGGGCCTCTTCTGCACTGTGTGATTCTATGAGAGCGCTGTCCTATTAAGAGAGACTAAATAGTCTGGGCCTGTATTCCTCGGGGTTTAGAAGAGTGAGGGGTGACCTTATTCAAACATATAAGATCCTGAGGGGGTGTTGACAGGGTAGATGGTGAGATGCTTTCACTCCTGGGAGAGTCTGGAACAAGGGGACAAAGCTACAAGATAAAGGGCCGGTCATTTAAAACTGAGGTGTGGTAGAAATCTCTTCTCACAGAGGGTGGTGAATCTCTGGAATTCTCTGCCCCAAAGGGTGCTGGAGGCTGGATC
The DNA here is from genome assembly GCF_964213995.1 of Mustelus asterias. NCBI lineage: Eukaryota > Metazoa > Chordata > Chondrichthyes > Carcharhiniformes > Triakidae > Mustelus > Mustelus asterias. The sequence continues at coordinate 438,240 of NW_027590325.1, read as the reverse complement.
ATTAGAAGTATTTAAAGTGGAGGTGGGTGAATATTTGATAGATTGGGGAATACAGGGCTGTGGGGACGTGGTGCAGAAAAGGAGCTGAGGCCAGCAGAGATCAGCCATGATCGTATTGAATGGTGCGGCAGGCTTGAAGGGCCAAATGGCCTACTCTTGCTTCTATTTCTTGTGTTCTTTTGTTCTTGTGAAGGCCATGTCAATGGGCTGGTGAAAAAGGCATATGGGACACTTGTCTTTATCAATCGAGGCACAGACTACAAAAGCAGGGAAGTCAAGCTCGATGAAAGCAAATTACTACGGATGCTGGAATCTGAAACAAAAACAGAAAAAGCAGGTCTGACAGCATCTGTGGAGAGAGAATATTATTTATTTATTAGTGTCACAAGTAGGCTTACATTAACACTGCAATGAAGTTACTGTGAAAATCCCCTAGTTGCTAGACTCTGGCGCCTGTCTGGGTAACACTGAGGGAGAATTTACCATGGCCAATGCACCCAAACCAGCACATCTGTCAGACTGTGGGAGGAAACCGGAGCACCCAGAAGAAACCCATGCAGACACGGGGAGAATGTGCAAACTCCACACAGACAGTGACCCAAGGCTGGAATTGAACCTGGGTCCCTGGAGCTGTGAGGCAGCAGTGCTAACCACTGTGCCACCCCAAGTCAGGATGTCATCATATTACAGGAGGATGTAACTGCTCTGGAGAGAGTGCAGAGGAAGTTTACAAGAATGTTGCCAGGGCAAGAAAAGTGTCGCTCTGAGGAGAGGTTGGATAGGTTGGGGTTATTTTCCTTGGAACAAATAAAGGTGACTTGATAGAGGTGGATAAAATTACAGCGGGAAGAGACAGAGTGGATAGGACAAGATTGTTTTCCTTGGATGAGAATTCTAGAACCAGGTGTAGCAGGGACATAAGGAAGAACTTTTTTTATGCAGAGGGTGGTGGGTGTCTGGAATTCGCTGCCAGAGTTGGTGGTGGAGGCAGAGACCCTGAACTCCTTCCAATACCTGGATTTGCAGCTTAAGTGCTGTAAGCTACGGGGCTATTGGCCGGATGCAGAAAGGTGAGAATAGAAAGAGTACCGGATGCCCTCAGGCTTCTGGTGTCTGTGGTTCTATGGCTGGAGATTGACCTCCAACCACTGCAACCATCTTCCATCTGTGATTTATTTATCTTCCAGTGATTTCTGTTTCTGTTTCAGATCTCCAACATCTTTTTTTGCAGCGTTTTACTCGCGGCGTATTGGGAAACAGAGGGGGAGGGGCAATGGCGTCCGCCATTACCCAGCCATCCCCGCGCGCTGGAAAGGGCTCTGTCCCGGCAGCGGTGGGTCGCAGTGCGCCTGCGCCGCCTCGGCCACCGCTCGGCTGCACGCCGGGATACTGGAGGACTGCGGGGATCGCGGAGCTGGGAGGAGCAGCGGCTGAGGCCCGGGGAGGCGGCGGGGCTGCAGGGGGGTGAGTGCGGGAGCCCGGGCCCCAGGGTCAGAGGGCGGGAAGGGGTCAGGGGGTCAGCCCCCCAAAAAACTGGGGTTCAGGCACCCCCAAGAAGCATTTAAAGAAGAATCACCCCCTTAAAGGGGAATGCACCCCTGTTTAAAGGGCGACAACCCCCTCCAATCTGGGGAGTCTCTAAAGGAGAATGCACCCCCTAATCGAGGAAGCATTGAAGGAAGAAGGCACGCGCCTCTAATCCCGGGGTATCTGGGGGGAGGGGGATGCACCCTCTAATCCTGGGGTATGTGGGGGGAGGGGGATGCACCCTCTAATCCTGGGGTATCTGGGGGGTGGATGCACCCTCTAATCCCCGGGGTATCTGGGGGAAGGATGCACCCTCTAATCCCTGGGGTATCTGGGGGGATGCACCCTCTAATCCCCGGGGTATCTGGGGGGAGGGGGATGCACCCTCTAATCCTGGGGTATCTGGGGGGTGGATGCACCCTCCAATCCCTGGGGTATCTGGGGGGATGCACCCTCTAATCCCCGGGGTATCTGGGGGGATGCACCCTCTAATCCCCGGGGTATCTGGGGGGAGGGGGATGCACCCTCTAATCCCCGGGGTATCTGGGGGGAGGGGGATGCACCCTCTAATCCCCGGGGTATCTGGGGGGAGGGGGATGCACCCTCTAATCCCCGGGGTATCTGGGGGGAGGGGGATGCACCCTCTAATCCCTGGGGTATCTGGGGGGATGCACCCTCTAATCCCCGGGGTATCGGGGGGGATGCACCCTCTAATCCCCGGGGTATCTGGGGGGAGGGGGATGCACCCTCTAATCCCCGGGGTATCTGGGGGGATGCACCCTCTAATCCCCGGGGTATCTGGGGGGATGCACCCTCTAATCCCCGGGGTATCTGGGGGGATGCACCCTCTAATCCCCGGGGTATCTGGGGGGCGGGGGGTGCACCCTCTAATCCCCGGGGTATCTGGGGGGATGCACCCTCTAATCCCCGGGGTATCTGGGGGGGATGCACCCTCTAACCCCGGGGTATCTGGATGGGATGCACCCTCCAAACCCCGGGGTATCTGGGGGGAATGCACCCTCTAACACCGGGGTATCTGGGGGGATGCACCCTCTAATCCCCGGGGTATCTGGGGGGATGCACCCTCTAATCCCCGGGGTATCTGGGGCGATGCACCCTCTATTCCTTGGGGTATCTGCGGGGATGCACCCTCTAATTCCCGGGGTATCTGGGGGGTGGGGATGCATCCTCTAATCCCCGGGGTATCTGGGGGGAATGCACCCTCTAATCCCCGGGGTATCTGGGGGTGGGGTGCACTTTCTAATCCCCGGGGTACCTGGGGGGTGGGGATGCATCCTCTAATCCCCGGGGTATCTGGGGGGATGCACCCTCTAATCCCCGGGGTATCTGGGGGTGGGGATGCACCCTCTAATCCCCGGGGTACCTGGGGGGAGGGGGATGTACCCTCTAATCCCCGGGGTATCTGGGGGGGGTGCACTTTCTAATCCCAGGGGTATCTGGGGGGATGCACCCTCTAATCCCCGGGGTATCTGGGGGGTGGGGATGCACCCACTAATCCCCGGGGTATCTGGGGGGTGGGGATGCATCCTCTAATCCCCGGGGTATCTGGGGGGATGCACCCTCTAATCCCCAGGGTATCTGGGGGAGAGGGGGATGCACCCTCTAATACCCGGGGTATCTGGGGGTTGGATGCACCCTCTAATCCCCGGGGTATCTGGGGGGGATGCACGCTCTAACCCCGGGGTATCTGGGGGGGATGCACCCTCTAATCCCCGGGGTATCTGGGGGGATGCACCCTCTAATCCCCGGGGTATCTGGGGGGTGGGGATGCACCCTCTAATCCCCGGGGTATCTGGGGGGATGCACCCTCTAATCCCTGGGGTATCTGGGGGGATGCACCCTCTAATCCCCGGGGTATCTGGGGGGATGCACCCTCTAATCCCCGGGGTATCTGGGGGGTGGGGATGCACCCTCTAATCCCCGGGGTATCTGGGGGGATGCACCCTCTAATCCCCGGGGTATCTGGGGGGGAGGGGGTTGCACCCTCTAATCCCCGGGGTATCTGGGGGTTGGATGCACCCTCTAATCCCCGGGGTATCTGGGGGGGAATGCACCCTCTAATCCCTGGGGTATCTGGGGGGGATGCACCCTCTAATCCCCGAGGTATCTGGGGGGATGCACCCTCTAATCCCCGGGGTATCTGGGGGGAATGCACCCTCTAATCCCCGGGGTGTCTGGGGGTTGGATGTACCCTCTAATCCCTGGGGTATCTGGGGGGATGCACCCTCTAATCCCTGGGGTATCTGGGGGTTGGATGTACCCTCTAATCCCTGGGGTATCTGGGGGGATGCACCCTCTAATCCCCGGGGTATCTGGGGGTTGGATGTACCCTCTAATCCCTGGGGTATCTGGGGGGATGCACCCTCTAATCCCTGGGGTATCTGGGGGGATGCATCCTCTAATCCCCGGGGTATCTGGGGGAATGCACCCTCTTATCCCTGGGGTATCTGGGGGTTGGATGCGCCCTCTAATCCCCGGGGTATCTGGGGGGAAGGATGCACCCTCTAATCCCCGGGGTATCTGGGAGTTGGATGCACCCTCTAATCCCCGGGGTACCTGGGGGAAGGTTGCACCCTCTAATCCCCGGGGTATCTGGGGGAAGGATGCACCCTCTAATCCAGGGGTATCTGGGGGGTGGGGATGCACCCTCTAATCCCCGAGGTATCTGGGGGGATGCACCCTCTAATCCCCGGGGTACCTGGGGGAAGGATGCACCCTCTAATCCCTGGGGTATCTGGGGGTTGGATGCACCCTCTAATCCCCGGGGTACCTGGGGGTTGGATGCACCCTCTAATCCCCGGGGTACCTGGGGGTTGGATGCACCCTCTAATCCCCGGGGTATCTGGGGGGTATCTTGGGGCGGGGGGGGGGGGGGGGAGTTACGAGGCTGGGCACTGACATCATTTACTTTCTCTGTCCTCCAGGTGGTTTCAGCTGCTCCAGGGTGGTGTCTATCCAGCAAACCCTGGACAGGAGCCGGCAGCTGATGGAGCAGGAGCTGGGCAACTGGAGAATGAGCAGGCCAGAGGAGGAGGAAGAGGAGAGAGGGACCCCGGAGAGGGAGCAGGAGAGAGGGACCCCGGAGAGGGAGCAGGAGAGAGGGACCCCGGAGAGGGAGCAGGAGAGTGGGACCCCGGGTGAGGAGAGTGGGACCCCGGGTGAGGAGAGTGGGACCCCGGGGGAGGAGAGTGGGGGTTTGGCCTTGTTGGGGTTTGGGGAGCAGGAGAGCCGGAGGATGGTGGTCAAGGAAGAGAGGGAGAGATTGGAGGACGAGGAGGGGGGTTGGAGGGGGTTGGTGTCAACGCCAGGGATTGAGGGGACGGAGAGTGGGTACGACTGGGAGAGGAGGATGAGAGTGGCGAGGGAGGGGGAGAGCTGCAAAGGGACACAGGTTCTGCCGCTGATGGAGCTCGGAGAGCTGGGGTGTGGTTTGGAGGACAGAGGGTGGCGGGGGGAGGTGGGGGAGGGAGGGAGGCAGACAGTGAAGGCCGAGGGACGGAGACTAGCAGTGGAGATGCTGGGGTTTGGGGAGGTGGAGAGTGGCTTTGACCTGTCTGGGAGGGAGGTGCTGGCTGGGGAGGGGGGTCAGTCTCTGCCCATGGAGGAGAGGGGGTATGGTCTGGGCGGGACGGGAGGGGGGGACACCGAGGGGAGGGGGGCCCCGGCGATGGCTGCCGAGGCTGACAAGCCCCTCAAGTGCTCGGTGTGTGCCAAGGGTTTCAAGTACCGCTATGGTCTGGAGCGGCACGAATGTACCCACCGCACGGAGAGACCCTTCAAATGCCCGCACTGCGGCAAGGCTTTCAAACATTCCTCCGGGCTGGTGAACCACCAGCGAATCCATGCCCAGGAGCGGCCGCACGCCTGCCCTGTCTGCGGGAAAACCTTCAAGTATCGTTACTGCCTGGCCCGCCATGAATGTGTCCACACCCAGGAGCGGCCGCACGCCTGCCCTGTCTGCGCCAAGACCTTCAAACACCCGTCAGGGCTGCTGAAACACCAAAGGGTCCACACTCGCAGCCGGCCTTTTGTCTGCTCCATCTGTGGCTCGGGATTCACCCACCCGTCCATCCTCCGCCGACACCAGGTGGTACACGCCGAGGACCGGCCAATCCGCTGTGAGGACTGCGGACGCGGCTTTTACTATCCCTCGGCCCTCAGGAAGCACCAGCAGAGCCACGGCAAGGCGGGCGATCGACCTCCCTACCTCAGGACCTACCGGCCGGTGGACACCAGCCCCAGTGCCGGGCCCCCTGACCTCAAGCCCTGCAAATGCTCCGAGTGCGGCAAGGCCTTCAAGAAGTCCTCAGACCTGGTGATGCACCAGCGAGTCCACACCGGCGAGAGACCGTACGTCTGCACTCTGTGCGGCAAGGGATTCAAGCAGCCATCCGGGCTGATCCGGCATCGCATTGTCCACACCGGAGAGAGACCCTTCAAATGCTCCATCTGTGAGAAGAGCTTCACCATCCTCTGCACACTGCGCAAACACCAGCGGCTCCACACTGGCGAGAAGCCATTCCAGTGCCCAGAATGTGGCCAACGCTTCACCCAGTCTCACCACCTGGTGTCCCATCGCCGTATCCACACCGGAGAGAAACCCTTTGTCTGCCCCGTTTGCTCAAAGGGCTTCAAGCAGCCCTACCAGCTGGTAGAGCACCGGCGGGTTCACACCGGCGAGAGGCCATTCCTCTGCACTGTCTGTGGCCGTGGCTTCATCCAGTCCTCCCACCTCAAGACCCACCAGCACCTGCACACTGGAGAGCGCCCCTTCAAGTGTGAGAGCTGTGGCAAAGGGTTCATTCTCTCGTCTCACCTCATCAAACACCAGCGGATCCACACCAAAGAGAACTACTAACCGGGAAGCCCAGAGATCATCTTACAGCATCAAGGCACAGATTATTACCAGCCAGCCAAGTGACATCGACATGGACCAGGACCTAACCAGGAATCACCAACATTAACCAGAACCTAACTAGAAATCACCAAATTAACCAGAACCTAACCAGAAATCACCAACATTAACCAGAACCTAACCAGAAATCACCAACATTAACCAGAACCTAACCTGAAATCACCAAATTAACCAGAACCTAACTAGAAATCACCAAATTAACCAGACCCTAACCAGAAATCACCAACATTGACCACAACCTAACCAGAAATCATCAACATTAACTAGAACTTAACCAGAGATTACCAACATTTATCAACACCAAACTAGTGATCACCAACATCGAGAAGCTAACCAGCGATCAGGAACATTGACAGAATCAAACTGAGTGGTCATCGTCACTGAGTAATTAACAAACCTCAACTCCAACACTGAAGTCACTGTTCTCCCAAACACAAAAATCACCCAGCCCCATCCACCATCCCTCTCATCCACAAGCCGCCAACACGAACCATCTGGAAACTCTTTTGGAATTTGACCTGATTTAGGAACAATGTCCACATGGAGGCGGCAGTGAGTCAGAGGGTGACAAGGTGTATTTGGGAGTGGAGTCACTGGACCCTTGCCTTTGATCAGAGACACAAACCTATGGCGATGGGAGTATGGTTGGTGAATACTAACCTCAATCTCTGGGTCTTTCTGATATAGAGTCATAGAGGTTTACAGCATGGAAACAGGCCCTTCGGCCCAACTTGTCAATGCCGCCCTTTTTTAAAAATCCCTAAGCTAATCCCAATTGCCCGCGATTGGCCCATATCCCTCTATACCCATCGTACCCATGTAACTATCTAAATGCTTTTTAAAAGATAAAATTGTACCCGCCTCTACTACTACCTCTGGCAGCTTGTTCCAGACACTCACCACCCTCTGTGTGAAAAAATTGCCCCTCTGGACACTTTTGTATCTCTCCCCTCTCACCTTAAACCTATGCCGTCTAGTTTTAGACTCCCCTACCTTTGGGAAAAGATATTGACTATCTACCTTGTCTATGCCCCTCATTATTTTATAGACCTCTATAAGGTCACCCCTCAGCCTCCTACGCTCCAGAGAAAAAAGTCCCAGTCTATTCAGCCTCTCCTTATAACTCAATCCATCAAGTCCTGGTAGCATCCAAGTAAATCTTTTCTGCACTCTTTCTAGTTTAATAATATCCTTTCTATAATAGGGTGACCAGAATTGCACACAGTTTTCCAAGTGTGGCCTTACCAATGTCTTGTACAACTTCAACAAGACGTCCCAACTCCTGTATTCAATGTTCTGACCGATGAAACCAAGCATGCCGAATGCCTTCTTCACCACTCTGTCCACCTGTGACTCCACTTTCAAGGAGCTATAAACATGTACCCCTGGATCTCTTTGTTCTGTAACTCTCCCCAACGCCCTACCATTAACTGAGTAAGTCCTGCCCTGGTTCAATCTACCAAAATGCATCACCTCACATTTGTCTAAGCTAAACTCCATCCACCATTCATCAGCCCACTGGCCCAATTGCTCAAGATCCCGTTGCAATTGGAGAAAGCTTTCTTCACTGTCCATTATGCCACCAATCTTGGTGTCATCTGCAAACTTACTAACCATGCCTCCTATATTCTCATCCAAATCATTAATATAAATGACAACTATTGATGGATCCCTGAGGCACACCGCTGGTCACAGGCCTCCAGTTTGAAAAATAACTCTCTACAACCACCCTCTGGCTTCTGTCAAGAAGCCAATTTTGTATCCATTTAGATACCTCACCCTGGATCCCGTGAGATTTAACTTTATACAACGACCTACCATGCGGTACCTTGTCAAAGGCCTTGCTAAAGTCCATGTAGACAACATCAACTGCACTGCCCTCATCTACCTTCTTGCTTACCCCTTCAAAAAACTCAATTAAATTTGTGAGACATGATTTTCCACTCACAAAGCCATGCTGACTGTCCCTAATCAGTCCTTGCGTCTCTAAATGCCTGTAGATCCTGTCTCTCAAAATACCTTCCAACAACTTACCCACCACAGATGTGAGGCTCACTGGCCTGTAGTTCCCAGGCTTTTCCCTGCAGCCCTTTTTAAACAAAGGCACAACATTTGCCACCCTCCAATCTTCAGGCACCTCACCAGTGACTATCGATGATTCAAATATCTCTGCTAGGGGACCCACAATTTCCTCCCTGGCCACCCACAATGTCCTGGGATATACTTCATCAGGTCCCAGGGATTAATCTACCTTGATGCGCTTTAAGACTTCCAGCATTCCTTCTCTATAATATGTACACTCCTCAAGACATCACTATTTATTTCCCCAAGTTCCCTAACATCCATGCTTTTCTCAACAGTAAATTCCCCAAAGCCTGTCCACCATCGACAAGGCACAAGTCAGGAGTGGGATGGAATACTCTCCACTTGCCTGGATGGGTGCAGCTCCCAACAACACTCGAGAAGCTCAACACCATCCAGGACAAAGCAGCCCCCGATCGATTGGTTGGAAAAACTTGTTCTCGTTGGAACAACGGAGGTTGAGGGGCGACCTGATAGAAGTCTGCAAGATTATGAGAGGCATGGACAGAGTGGATAGTCAGAAGCTTTTTCCCAGGGTGGATGAGTCAATTACTAGGGGGCACAGGTTTAAGGTGCGAGGGGCAAGGTTTAAAGGAGATGTACGAGGCAGATTGTTTACACAGAGGGTGGTGGGTGCCTGGAACCCGTTGCCGGGGGAGGGAGTGGAAGCGGATACGGCAGTGACTTTTAAGGGGCGTCTGGACAAATACATGAATAGGATGGGGATAGAGGGATATGGTACCTGGAAGGGTAGGGGTTTTAGTTAAGTCAGGCAGCATGGTCGGTGCGGGCTTGGAGGGGCCGAAGGGCCTGTTCCTGTGCTGTAATTTTCTTTGTTGATTCACAGTCCTTCGCCACCATCAACAGGTTTCCCCAATCAGTTTGCTGCCACATTTACTCTGGACCTGTTCCTGTCTCGCTGCCCTTGTGCCTCTCCCTTTATCCCTGTTTCTTGGTCATCATGGGAACTCAGTATCTCTTTAACCATTCCTGCATCCTGTCTAGTTGTTTTCCTTCCGACCCCTCTGTCTGGCTGTGTCTCTCCCTCCCCCTCTCTCTGACTCTCTCACTTTCTCTCCCTCCATCTCCTGGCTGTTTCAGTGAGGAATTTGACTGGGAGATTTGTCAAAACCCAGGAGTACACGAGACAGCAGAAATATTCAGCCCAGAAGGAATCACTGTTCAGTGAGGGGCTGCTAACATTAACATTACCCACCCAGGTATCTGTGATCCCCTCTCGCTCGAGTTCCTTACACACAAAACCCTGAGAAAAACAGGGGAATTGTGTTTTTTAGATTAGAGCATAGTTTAGAGCTGGACAATAAAAAAAAGTAGTAGAACTGTACTGACTGCATGCTGTGTAAATTTATAACTGAGCATAAGGCTGTGAGCAAATTGGCAATTGTTAATATGTTGAATAAAGTTACACTGACTTGCAACTGTCAAAGCGCAACTGGTGTATAAAATGCACACTGGGAACAGTTGGAATATCAGTCACACTGGGAACAGACAGAATATCCACCACACAGGGAACACTCGGAATATCTGCCACGCTGGGAACAGGCGGAATATCAGTCACGCTGGGAACAGGCGGAATATCAGTCACACTGGGAACAGGCGGAATATCAGTCACACTGGGAACAGGCGGAATATCAGTCACACTGGGAACAGACGGAATATCCATCACACAGGGAACAGTCAGAATATCTGTCACACTGGGAACAATCGGAATATCAGTCACACTGAGAACAGTCGGAATATCTGTCACACTGGGAACAGTCGGAATATCAGTCACACTGGGAACAGTCGGAATATCAATCACACTGGGAACAGTCAGAATATCAGTCACAAAGGGAACACAGAATATCCATCACACGGAACAGTCGGAATATCAGTCACACTGGGAACAGTCGGAACATCTGTCACACTGGGAACAGGCGGAATATCAGTCACACGGGGAACAGTTGGAATACCAGTAACTGGGAACAGGCAGAATATCAGTCACACTGGGAACAGATGGAATATCAGTCACACTGGGTACAGTCAGAATATCAGTCACACTGGGGAGAGGCGGAACATCAGTTACACTGGGAATAGTTCATATCAGTCACTCTGGGAGCAGGCAGAATATCAGTGACATGGAACAGGCAGAACATCAGTCACACTGGGAACAGTCTGAATATCAGTCACACTGAGAACTGCCTGAATATGAGTCAAACTGGGAACAGGCTGAATATCAGTCACACTGGGAGCAGTCTGCATATCAGTCACACTGGAAACAGGTGGAATAACGGTCACACTGGGAGCAGGCGGAATATCAGTCACACTGGGAACAGTCGGAATATCAGTCACACTGGGTACAGTCGGAATATCAGTCACACTGGGAACAGTCTGAATATCGGTCACACTGGGAACAGTCTGAATATCGGTCACACTGGGAACAGTCTGAATATCGGTCACACTGGGAACAGGCTGAATATCAGTCACACTGGGAACAGGTGGAACATCAGTCACACTGGGAAGAGACGGAATGTCAGTCACAATGGGAACAGGCTGAATATCAGTCACACTGGGAACAGGTGGAATATCAGTCACACTGGGAACAGGTGGAATATCAGTCACACTGGGAACAGGCTGAATATCAGTCACACTGGGAAGAGACGGAATATCAGTCACACTGGGAACTGGTGGAATATCAGTCACCCTGGGAAGAGACGGAATATCAGTCACACTGGGAAGAGACGGAATAGCAGTCACAATGGGAACAGGCTGAATATCAGTCACACTGGGAACAGTCTGAAGATCAGTCACACTGGGAACAGGCTGAATATCAGTCACACTGGGAACAGTCGGAATGTCAGTCACACTGGGAACAGTCAGAATATCAGTCACAAAGGGAACAGACAGAATATCCATCACACGGAACAGTCGGAATATCAGTCACACTGGGAACAGTCGGAACAACTGTCACACTGGGAACAGGCGGAATATCAGTCACACGGGGAACAGTTGGAATACCAGTAACTGGGAACAGGCAGAATATCAGTCACACTGGGAACAGATGGAATATCAGTCACACTGGGTACAGTCAGAATATCAGTCACACTGGGTACAGTCAGAATATCAGTCACACTGGGAATAGTTCATATCAGTCACTCTGGGAGCAGGCAGAATATCAGTGACATGGAACAGGCAGAACATCAGTCACACTGGGAACAGTCTGAATATCAGTCACACTGGGAACAGGTGGAATATCAGTCAGACTCGGAACAGTCGAAATATCAGTCGCACTGGAAACAGTCAGAATATCAGTCACACTGAGAACTGTCTGAATATGAGTCAAACTGGGAACAGGCTGAATATCAGTCACACTGGGAGCAGTCTGCATATCAGTCACACTGGAAACAGGTGGAATAACGGTCACACTGGGAGCAGGCGGAATATCAGTCACACTGGGAACAGTCGGAATATCAGTCACACTGGGTACAGTCGGAATATCAGTCACACTGGGAACAGTCTGAATATCGGTCACACTGGGAACAGTCTGAATATCGGTCACACTGGGAACAGTCTGAATATCGGTCACACTGGGAACAGGCTGAATATCAGTCACACTGGGAACAGGTGGAACATCAGTCACACTGGGAAGAGACGGAATGTCAGTCACAATGGGAACAGGCTGAATATCAGTCACACTGGGAACAGTCTGAATATCGGTCACACTGGGAACAGTCTGAATATCGGTCACACTGGGAACAGGCTGAATATCAGTCACACTGGGAACAGGTGGAACATCAGTCACACTGGGAAGAGACGGAATGTCAGTCACAATGGGAACAGGCTGAATATCAGTCACACTGGGAACAGGTGGAATATCAGTCACACTGGGAAGAGACCGAATATCAGTCACACTGGGAACAGGCTGAATATCAGTCACACTGGGAAGAGACGGAATATCAGTCACACTGGGAACTGGTGGAATATCAGTCACACTGGGAAGAGACGGAATATCAGTCACAATGGGAACAGGCTGAATATCAGTCACACGGAACAGTCGGAATATCAGCCACACTGGGAGCAGTCTGAATATGAGTCACACTGGGAACAGGCTGAATTTCAGTCACACTGGGAAAAGATGGAATGTCAGTCACACTGGGAACAGTCTGAATATCAGTCACACTGGGAACAGACGGAATATCAGTTGCACTGGAAACAGACGGACTTTCAGTCACACTGGGAACAGTCTGAATATCAGTCACACTAGGAACCGATGGAATATCAGTCACACTAGGAACAGACGGAATATCAGTCACACTGGGAACAGTCTGATTATCAGTCACACTGGGCACAGACGGAATATCAGTCACACTGGGAACAGACGGAATATCAGTCACACTGGGAACAGACGGAATATCAGTCACACTGGGAACAGACGGAATATCAGTCACACTGGGAACAGACGGAATATCAGTCACACTGGGAACAGACGGAATTTCAGTCACACTGGGAACATGCAGAATATCAGACACACTGAAATCAGTCTGAAGATCAGTCACACTGGGAACAGGCTGAATATCAGTCACACTGGGAACAGTCGGAATATCAGTCACACTGGGAACAGTCGGAATATCAGTCACACTGGGAACAGTCTGAAGATCAGTCACACTGGGAACAGTCTGAAGATCAGTCACACTGGGAACAGTCGGAATATCAGTCACACTGGGAACAGTCGGAACATCTGTCACACTGGGAACAGGCGGAATATCAGTCACACGGGGAACAGTTGGAATGCCAGTAACTGGGAACAGGCTGAATATCAGTCACACTGGGAACAGGTGGAAAATCAGTCACACTGGGAACATAGAACAGTACAGCACAGAACAGGCCCTTCGGCCAACGATGGTGTGCCGAGCTTTATCTGAAACCAAGATCAAGCTATCCCACTCCCTATCATCCTGGTGTGCTCCATGTGCCTATCCAATAACCGCTTAAATGTTCCTAAAGTGTCTGACTCCACTATCACTGCAGGCAGTCCATTCCACACCCCAACCACTCTCTGCGTAAGGAACCTACCTCTGATATCCTTCCTATATCTCCCACCACGAACCCTATAGTTATGCCCCCTTGTAATAGCTCCATCCACCCGAGGAAATAGTCTTTGAACGTTCACTCTATCTATCCCCTTCATCATTTTATAAACCTCAATTAAGTCTCCCCTCAGCCTCTTCCGCTCCAGAGGGAACAGCCCTAGCTCCCTCAACCTTTCCTCATAAGACCTACCCTCCAAACCAGGCAGCATCCTGGTAAATCTCCTCTGCACTCTTTCCAGCGCTTCCACATCCTTCTTATAGTGAGGTGACCAGAACTGCACACAATATTCCAAATGTGGTCTCACCCAGGTCCTGTACAGTTACAGCATAACCCCATGGCTCTTAAACTCCAACCCCCGGTTAATAAAAGCTAACACACTATAGGCCTTCTTCACAGCTCTATCCACTTGAGTGACAACCTTTAGGGATCTGTGGATATAGACCCCAAGATCTCTCTGTTCCTCCACAGTCTTCAGAACCCTAACTTTGACCCTGTAATCCACATTTAAATTAGTCCTACCAAAATGAATCACCTCACATTTATCAGGGTTAAACTCCATTTGCCATTTTTCAGCCCAGCTTTGCATCCTATCTATGTCTCTTTGCAGCCTACAACAGCCCTCCACCTCATCCACTACTCCACCAATCTTGGTGTCATCATCAAATTTACTGATCCACCCTTCAGCCCCCTCCTCTAAGTCATTAATAAAAATCACAAAGAGCAGAGGACCAAGCACTGATCCCTGTGGCACTCCGCTAGCAACCTGCCTCCAGTCCGAACATTTTCCATCCACCACCACCCTCTGTCTTCGATCAGACAGCCAGTTACCTATCCAATTGGCCAACTTTCCCTCTATCTCACACCTCCTCACTTTCATCATAAGCCGACCATGGGGGAACTTATCAAATGCCTTACTAAAATCCATGTATATGACATCAACTGCCTTACCTTCATCAACACACTTAGTTACCTCCTCAAAAAATTCTATCAAATTTGTGAGGCACAACTTGCCCTTCACGAAACTGTGCTGAGTATCCCGGATTAATCCACATCTTTCTAGATGGTCATAAATCCCATCCCTAAGGACCTTTTCCATCAATTTACCAACCACTGAAGTAAGACTAACCGGACTATAATTACAAGGGAACAGATGGAATATCAGTCACACTGGGAACAGTCTGATTATCAGTCACACTGGGAACAGACGGAATATCAGTCACACTGGGAACAGGCGGAATATCAGTCACACTGCGAACAGGCGAAATATCAGTCACACTGGGAATAGACAGACTATCAGTCACACTGGGAATAGACAGACTATCAGTCACACTGGGAACAGGCAGAATATCAGTCATACAGGGAACAGATGGAATATCAGTCACACTGGGAACAGTCGGAATATCAGTCACACTGAAATCAGTCTGAATATCAGTCACACTGGGAACAGTCTGAAGATCAGTCACACTGGGAACAGACGGAATGTCCATCACACAAGGAACAGTCGGAATATCTGTCACACTGCAAACAGACAGACTATTCATCACACGGAACAGTCGGAATATCTGTCGCACTGGGAACAGGCGGGATATCAGTCACACGGGGAACAGTCGGAATATCAGTAACTGGGAACAGGCAGAATATCAGTCACGCTGGGAACAGATGGAATATCAGTCACACTGGGGAGAGGCGGAACATCAGTCACACTGGGAATAGTTCATACCTAGGAGCGTAGCAGGTAAAACAGACGAACTTGGGGCCTTAATGCGCACGAGGAATTTGGATGTGGTTGCGGTGACGGAGACTTGGTTGAAAGAGGGACAGGACTGGCAGCTGAATATTCCAGGGTACAAGTGTTTTAGGCGAGACAGAGGAGGGGCCAAAAGAGGTGGGGGAGTAGCGGTATTGGTTGGAGAGCATATTACAGCGGTGCAGAGGGAGGACAATTCGGAGGAGTCGTGTAGCGAGTCACTCTGGGTGGAGCTTAGAAACAGGAAAGGCGCAGTCACTATGTTGGGGGTGTACTACAGGCCCCCCAACAGCCCAAGGGAAGTGGAAGAATGGATATGTCAGGAGATACTGGATAGGTGCAGGAAATATAGGGTTGTTGTAGTGGGAGACTTCAATTTCCCTGGTATAGACTGGAAATCGCTGAGGGCAGGGACTCTGGATGGTGAGGCATTTGTAAAATGTGTACAGGAGGGTTCGTTGGAACAATATGTGGACAGCCCAACTAGAGAGGGGGCTATACTGGACCTGGTGCTGGGGAATGAGCCCGGTCAGGTCTTCAAAGTTTTGGTCGGGGAACATGTGGCAAATAGTGACCACAATTCTGTTAGCTTTAGGATAGTGATGGAAAAGGATGAGTGGTGTCCCAAGGGTAAGGTGTTGGATTGGGGGAAGGCTAACTTTATTGGGATGAGGCAGAAATTGGCAGCTCTTGATTGGGAGAGGCTGTTTGAGGGTAAATCCACATCTGGTATGTGGCAGTCTTTTAAGGAACGGTTGTTAGGGCTACAGGACAAGCATGTGCCTGTAAAAAAGAAGGATAGGAAGGGTAGGATTAGAGAACCGTGGATAACCAGGGAAATTGAGGGACTGGTCAAAAGGAAAAGAGAGGCGTATGTTAGGTCCAAGCAGCTAAAAACGGAGGGAGCTCTGGAGGAGTATAATGAAAGTAGGAAAATACTCAAACGGGGAATTAGAAGAGCAAAAAGGGGTCACGAAATGTTCTTGGCAGACAGGATTAAGGAGAATCCCAAGGCATTTTATTCATACGTTAGGAACAAAAGGGTTGTAAGGGAAAAAATCGGACCTCTCAGGGACAAAAGTGGGGACTTATGCTTGGAGCCCAAAGAGGTAGGGGAGATCCTAAATGAATACTTTGCGTCGGTATTCACTAAGGAGAGGGATGTGTTGACTGGGAGTGTCTCGGAGGGGAGTGTTGAACCGTTGGAGAAAATCTCCATTACAAAGGAGGAAGTGTTAGGTTTGTTAGAGAATATAAAGACTGACAAATCCCCAGGGCCTGATGGAATCTATCCAAGGCTGCTCAGGGAGACGAGAGGTGAAATAGTTGGGCCTCTGACGCAAATCTTTGTCTCGTCACTGGACACAGGTGAGGTCCCAGAGGATTGGAGGATAGCCAATGTGGTCCCGTTATTTAAGAAGGGTAGGAAGGATAACCCGGGTAATTATAGGCCGGTGAGCTTGACGTCCGTGGTGGGGAAGTTGTTGGAGAAGATTCTTAAAGATAGGATGTATGCGCATTTAGAAAGGAATAAACTCATTAACGATAGTCAACATGGTTTTGTGAGAGGGAGGTCATGCCTCACGAACCTGGTGGTGTTTTTTGAAGAAGTGACCAAAATGGTTGACGAAGGAAGGGCCGTGGATGTTGTCTATATGGACTTTAGTAAAGCATTTGACAAAGTCCCTCATGGTAGGCTAGTGAAAAAGGTTGGATCCCATGGGATAAAGGGGGAAGTGGCTAGATGGGTGGAGAACTGGCTTGGTCATAGAAGACAGAGGGTGGTAGTGGAAGGGTCTTTTTCCGGCTGGAGGCCTGTGACTAGTGGTGTACCGCAGGGCTCTGTATTGGGACCTCTGCTGTTTGTGATTTATATAAATGATCTGGAAGAAGGAGTAACTGGGGTGATCAGTAAGTTTGCGGACGACACAAAACTGGCAGGACTTGCAGATAGTGAGGAACATTGTCAGAGGCTACAGAAGGATATAGATAGGCTGGAAATTTGGGCAAGGAAATGGCAGATGGAGTTCAATCCTGATAAATGCGAAGTGATGCATTTTGGTGGGAATAATGTAGGGAGGAGCTACACGATAAATGGAAGAACCATAAAGGGTGTAGAGACGCAGAGGGACCTGGGTGTGCAAGTCCACAGATCTTTGAAGGTGACGTCACAGGTGGAGAAGGTGGTGAAGAAGGCATATGGCATGCTTGCCTTTATAGGACGGGGCATAGAGTATAAAAGTTGGGGTCTGATGTTGCAGATGTATAGAACGTTGGTTCGGCCGCATTTGGAATACTGCGTCCAGTTCTGGTCGCCACACTACCAGAAGGACGTGGAGGCTTTGGAGAGAGTACAGAGGAGGTTTACCAGGATGTTGCCTGGTATGGAGGGGCTTGGTTATGAGGAGAGATTGGGGAAATTGGGGTTGTTCTCCTTGGAAAGACGGAGGATGAGGGGAGACTTAATAGAGGTGTATAAAATTATGAAAGGCATAGATAGGGTGAACGGTGGGAAGCTTTTCCCCGGGTCGGTGGTGACGTTCACGAGGGGTCATAGGTTCAAGGTGAAGGGGGGGAGGTTTAACACAGATATCAGAAGGACATATTTCACACAGAGGGTCGTGGGGGCCTGGAATGTGTTGCCGGGCAAGGTGGTGGAGGCGGACACACTGGGAACGTTTAAGACTTATCTAGACAGCTATATGAACGGAGTGGGAATGGAGGGATACAAAAGAGTGGTCTAGTTTGGACCAGGGAGCGGCGCGGGCTAATTGTTCCTGGTTTCTCGTTTCAAGGCTTCATTCTACGATCATCTTGCTGGTGCCAGTACAGAATGAGACTGCGGATAGTTGGGAACCTGTCTCGGGGGCAGGGAATTCATATGGTGTTCGTGGAAGTGGAAATGACTAGGGTTGGGAAGCATTTTCCGATCGGGGCCATTGTGATCTCCTGGACTCGTTTCGATCGCCTCAGAGGGTCGGAGAGGAATTTCCCAGATTTTTTTTCCCCATATTGGCCCTGGGGTTTTTCACTCTGGGTTTTCGCCTCTCCCTGGAGATCACATGGTCTGGAATGGGGGGGTGGGGGTAAGTTAATAGGTTGTAATGAACAAAGCATCGTAGCTGTGAGGGACAGCTCGGTGGATAGGATATTGGTATGTAGATAGGCTGGAAAATTGGGCGGGGATCCTGGATTCGGGATTCAATCCTGGACCGGGGAGCGGCGCGGGCTTGGAGGGCCGAAGGGCCTGTTCCTGTGCTGTATTGTTCTTTGTATATCAGTCACTCTGGGAGCAGGCAGAATATCAGTGACACGGAACAGTCAGAACATCAGTCACACTCGGAACAGACGGAATATCAGTCACACTGGGAACAGTCTGATTATCAGTCACACTGGGAACAGACGGAATATCAGTCACACTGGGAACTGACGGAATATCAGTCACACTGGGAACAGACGGAATATCAGTCACACTGGGAACAGACGGAATATCAGTCACACTGGGAACATGCAGAATATCAGACACATTGAAATCAGTCTGAATATCAGTCACACTGGGAACAGTCTGAAGATCAGTCACACTGGGAACAGGCTGAATATCAGTCACACTGGGAACAGTCGGAATATCAGTCACACTGGGAACAGTCGGAATATCAGTCACACTGGGAACAGTCTGAAGATCAGTCACACTGGGAACAGTCTGAAGATCAGTCACACTGGGAACAGTCGGAATATCAGTCACACTGGGAACAGTCGGAACATCTGTCACACTGGGAACAGGCGGAATATCAGTCACACGGGGAACAGTTGGAATGCCAGTAACTGGGAACAGGCTGAATATCAGTCACACTGGGAACAGGTGGAAAATCAGTCACACTGGGAACATAGAACAGTACAGCACAGAACAGGCCCTTCGGCCAACGATGGTGTGCCGAGCTTTATCTGAAACCAAGATCAAGCTATCCCACTCCCTATCATCCTGGTGTGCTCCATGTGCCTATCCAATAACCGCTTAAATGTTCCTAAAGTGTCTGACTCCACTATCACTGCAGGCAGTCCATTCCACACCCCAACCACTCTCTGCGTAAGGAACCTACCTCTGATATCCTTCCTATATCTCCCACCACGAACCCTATAGTTATGCCCCCTTGTAATAGCTCCATCCACCCGAGGAAATAGTCTTTGAACGTTCACTCTATCTATCCCCTTCATCATTTTATAAACCTCAATTAAGTCTCCCCTCAGCCTCTTCCGCTCCAGAGGGAACAGCCCTAGCTCCCTCAACCTTTCCTCATAAGACCTACCCTCCAAACCAGGCAGCATCCTGGTAAATCTCCTCTGCACTCTTTCCAGCGCTTCCACATCCTTCTTATAGTGAGGTGACCAGAACTGCACACAATATTCCAAATGTGGTCTCACCAAGGTCCTGTACAGTTACAGCATAACCCCATGGCTCTTAAACTCCAACCCCCGGTTAATAAAAGCTAACACACTATAGGCCTTCTTCACAGCTCTATCCACTTGAGTGACAACCTTTAGGGATCTGTGGATATAGACCCCAAGATCTCTCTGTTCCTCCACAGTCTTCAGAACCCTACCTTTGACCCTGTAATCTACATTTAAATTAGTCCTACCAAAATGAATCACCTCACATTTATCAGGGTTAAACTCCATTTGCCATTTTTCAGCCCAGCTTTGCATCCTATCTATGTCTCTTTGCAGCCTACAACAGCCCTCCACCTCATCCACTACTCCACCAATCTTGGTGTCATCATCAAATTTACTGATCCACCCTTCAGCCCCCTCCTCTAAGTCATTAATAAAAATCACAAAGAGCAGAGGACCAAGCACTGATCCCTGTGGCACTCCGCTAGCAACCTGCCTCCAGTCCGAACATTTTCCATCCACCACCACCCTCTGTCTTCGATCAGACAGCCAGTTACCTATCCAATTGGCCAACTTTCCCTCTATCTCACACCTCCTCACTTTCATCATAAGCCGACCATGGGGGAACTTATCAAATGCCTTACTAAAATCCATGTATATGACATCAACTGCCTTACCTTCATCAACACACTTAGTTACCTCCTCAAAAAATTCTATCAAATTTGTGAGGCACAACTTGCCCTTCACGAAACTGTGCTGAGTATCCCGGATTAATCCACATCTTTCTAGATGGTCATAAATCCCATCTTAAGGACCTTTTCCATCAATTTACCAACCACTGAAGTAAGACTAACCGGACTATAATTACAAGGGAACAGATGGAATATCAGTCACACTGGGAACAGTCTGATTATCAGTCACACTGGGAACAGACGGAATATCAGTCACACTGGGAACAGGCGGAATATCAGTCACACTGCGAACAGGCGAAATATCAGTCACACTGGGAATAGACAGACTATCAGTCACACTGGGAACAGGCAGAATATCAGTCATACAGGGAACAGATGGAATATCAGTCACACTGGGAACAGTCGGAATATCAGTCACACTGAAATCAGTCTGAATATCAGTCACACTGGGAACAGTCTGAAGATCAGTCACACTGGGAACAGACGGAATGTCCATCACACAAGGAACAGTCGGAATATCTGTCACACTGCAAACAGACAGACTATTCATCACACGGAACAGTCGGAATATCTGTCGCACTGGGAACAGGCGGGATATCAGTCACACGGGGAACAGTCGGAATATCAGTAACTGGGAACAGGCAGAATATCAGTCACGCTGGGAACAGATGGAATATCAGTCACACTGGGGAGAGGCGGAACATCAGTCACACTGGGAATAGTTCATATCAGTCACTCTGGGAGCAGGCAGAATATCAGTGACACGGAACAGTCAGAACATCAGTCACACTGGGAACAAGTGGAATATCAGTCACACTCGGAACAGACGGAATATCAGTCACACTGGGAACAGTCTGATTATCAGTCACACTGGGAACAGACGGAATATCAGTCACACTGGGAACAGTCTGAAGATCAGTCACACTGGGAACAGGCTGAATATCAGTCACACTGGGAACAGTCGGAATATCAGTCACACTGGGAACAGTCGGAATATCAGTCACACTGGGAACAGTCTGAAGATCAGTCACACTGGGAACAGTCTGAAGATCAGTCACACTGGGAACAGTCGGAATATCAGTCACACTGGGAACAGTCGGAACATCTGTCACACTGGGAACAGGCGGAATATCAGTCACACGGGGAACAGTTGGAATGCCAGTAACTGGGAACAGGCTGAATATCAGTCACACTGGGAACAGGTGGAAAATCAGTCACACTGGGAACATAGAACAGTACAGCACAGAACAGGCCCTTCGGCCAACGATGGTGTGCCGAGCTTTATCTGAAACCAAGATCAAGCTATCCCACTCCCTATCATCCTGGTGTGCTCCATGTGCCTATCCAATAACCGCTTAAATGTTCCTAAAGTGTCTGACTCCACTATCACTGCAGGCAGTCCATTCCACACCCCAACCACTCTCTGCGTAAAGAACCTACCTCTGATATCCTTCCTATATCTCCCACCACGAACCCTATAGTTATGCCAAATTGTAATAGCTCCATCCACCCGAGGAAATAGTCTTTGAACGTTCACTCTATCTATCCCCTTCATCATTTTATAAACCTCAATTAAGTCTCCCCTCAGCCTCTTCCGCTCCAGAGGGAACAGCCCTAGCTCCCTCAACCTTTCCTCATAAGACCTACCCTCCAAACCAGGCAGCATCCTGGTAAATCTCCTCTGCACTCTTTCCAGCGCTTCCACATCCTTCTTATAGTGAGGTGACCAGAACTGCACACAATATTCCAAATGTGGTCTCACCAAGGTCCTGTACAGTTACAGCATAACCCCATGGCTCTTAAACTCCAACCCCCGGTTAATAAAAGCTAACACACTATAGGCCTTCTTCACAGCTCTATCCACTTGAGTGACAACCTTTAGGGATCTGTGGATATAGACCCCAAGATCTCTCTGTTCCTCCACAGTCTTCAGAACCCTACCTTTGACCCTGTAATCCACATTTAAATTAGTCCTACCAAAATGAATCACCTCACATTTATCAGGGTTAAACTCCATTTGCCATTTTTCAGCCCAGCTTTGCATCCTATCTATGTCTCTTTGCAGCCTACAACAGCCCTCCACCTCATCCACTACTCCACCAATCTTGGTGTCATCATCAAATTTACTGATCCACCCTTCAGCCCCCTCCTCTAAGTCATTAATAAAAATCACAAAGAGCAGAGGACCAAGCACTGATCCCTGTGGCACTCCGCTAGCAACCTGCCTCCAGTCCGAACATTTTCCATCCACCACCACCCTCTGTTTTCGATCAGACAGCCAGTTACCTATCCAATTGGCCAACTTTCCCTCTATCTCACACCTCCTCACTTTCATCATAAGCCGACCATGGGGGAACTTATCAAATGCCTTACTAAAATCCATGTATATGACATCAACTGCCTTACCTTCATCAACACACTTAGTTACCTCCTCAAAAAATTCTATCAAATTTGTGAGGCACAACTTGCCCTTCACGAAACTGTGCTGAGTATCCCGGATTAATCCACATCTTTCTAGATGGTCATAAATCCCATCCCTAAGGACCTATTCCATCAATTTACCAACCACTGAAGTAAGACTAACCGGACTATAATTACAAGGGAACAGATGGAATATCAGTCACACTGGGAACAGTCTGATTATCAGTCACACTGGGAACAGACGGAATATCAGTCACACTGGGAACAGGCGGAATATCAGTCACACTGCGAACAGGCGAAATATCAGTCACACTGGGAATAGACAGACTATCAGTCACACTGGGAATAGACAGACTATCAGTCACACTGGGAACAGGCAGAATATCAGTCATACAGGGAACAGATGGAATATCAGTCACACTGGGAACAGTCGGAATATCAGTCACACTGAAATCAGTCTGAATATCAGTCACACTGGGAACAGTCTGAAGATCAGTCACACTGGGAACAGACGGAATGTCCATCACACAAGGAACAGTCGGAATATCTGTCACACTGCAAACAGACAGACTATTCATCACACGGAACAGTCGGAATATCTGTCGCACTGGGAACAGGCGGGATATCAGTCACACGGGGAACAGTCGGAATATCAGTAACTGGGAACAGGCAGAATATCAGTCACGCTGGGAACAGATGGAATATCAGTCACACTGGGGAGAGGCGGAACATCAGTCACACTGGGAATAGTTCATATCAGTCACTCTGGGAGCAGGCAGAATATCAGTGACACGGAACAGTCAGAACATCAGTCACACTGGGAACAAGTGGAATATCAGTCACACTCGGAACAGACGGAATATCAGTCACACTGGGAACAGTCTGATTATCAGTCACACTGGGAACAGACGGAATATCAGTCACACTGGGAACAGACGGAATATCAGTCACACTGGGAACAGACGGAATATCAGTCACACTGGGAACAGACGGAATATCAGTCACACTGGGAACATGCAGAATATCAGACACACTGAAATCAGTCTGAATATCAGTCACACTGGGAACAGTCTGAAGATCAGTCACACTGGGAACAGGCTGAATATCAGTCACACTGGGAACAGTCGGAATATCAGTCACACTGGGAACAGTCGGAATATCAGTCACACTGGGAACAGTCTGAAGATCAGTCACACTGGGAACAGTCTGAAGATCAGTCACACTGGGAACAGTCGGAATATCAGTCACACTGGGAACAGTCGGAACATCTGTCACACTGGGAACAGGCGGAATATCAGTCACACGGGGAACAGTTGGAATGCCAGTAACTGGGAACAGGCTGAATATCAGTCACACTGGGAACAGGTGGAAAATCAGTCACACTGGGAACATAGAACAGTACAGCACAGAACAGGCCCTTCGGCCAACGATGGTGTGCCGAGCTTTATCTGAAACCAAGATCAAGCTATCCCACTCCCTATCATCCTGGTGTGCTCCATGTGCCTATCCAATAACCGCTTAAATGTTCCTAAAGTGTCTGACTCCACTATCACTGCAGGCAGTCCATTCCACACCCCAACCACTCTCTGCGTAAGGAACCGACCTCTGATATCCTTCCTATATCTCCCACCACGAACCCTATAGTTATGCCCCCTTGTAATAGCTCCATCCACCCGAGGAAATAGTCTTTGAACGTTCACTCTATCTATCCCCTTCATCATTTTATAAACCTCAATTAAGTCTCCCCTCAGCCTCTTCCGCTCCAGAGGGAACAGCCCTAGCTCCCTCAACCTTTCCTCATAAGACCTACCCTCCAAACCAGGCAGCATCCTGGTAAATCTCCTCTGCACTCTTTCCAGCGCTTCCACATCCTTCTTATAGTGAGGTGACCAGAACTGCACACAATATTCCAAATGTGGTCTCACCAAGGTCCTGTACAGTTACAGCATAACCCCATGGCTCTTAAACTCCAACCCCCGGTTAATAAAAGCTAACACACTATAGGCCTTCTTCACAGCTCTATCCACTTGAGTGACAACCTTTAGGGATCTGTGGATATAGACCCCAAGATCTCTCTGTTCCTCCACAGTCTTCAGGACCCTACCTTTGACCCTGTAATCTACATTTAAATTAGTCCTACCAAAATGAATCACCTCACATTTATCAGGGTTAAACTCCATTTGCCATTTTTCAGCCCAGCTTTGCATCCTATCTATGTCTCTTTGCAGCCTACAACAGCCCTCCACCTCATCCACTACTCCACCAATCTTGGTGTCATCATCAAATTTACTGATCCACCCTTCAGCCCCCTCCTCTAAGTCATTAATAAAAATCACAAAGAGCAGAGGACCAAGCACTGATCCCTGTGGCACTCCGCTAGCAACCTGCCTCCAGTCCGAACATTTTCCATCCACCACCACCCTCTGTCTTCGATCAGACAGCCAGTTACCTATCCAATTGGCCAACTTTCCCTCTATCTCACACCTCCTCACTTTCATCATAAGCCGACCATGGGGGAACTTATCAAATGCCTTACTAAAATCCATGTATATGACATCAACTGCCTTACCTTCATCAACACACTTAGTTACCTCCTCAAAAAATTCTATCAAATTTGTGAGGCACAACTTGCCCTTCACGAAACTGTGCTGAGTATCCCGGATTAATCCACATCTTTCTAGATGGTCATAAATCCCATCCCTAAGGACCTTTTCCATCAATTTACCAACCACTGAAGTAAGACTAACCGGACTATAATTACAAGGGAACAGATGGAATATCAGTCACACTGGGAACAGTCTGATTATCAGTCACACTGGGAACAGACGGAATATCAGTCACACTGGGAACAGGCGGAATATCAGTCACACTGCGAACAGGCGAAATATCAGTCACACTGGGAATAGACAGACTATCAGTCACACTGGGAACAGGCAGAATATCAGTCATACAGGGAACAGATGGAATATCAGTCACACTGGGAACAGTCGGAATATCAGTCACACTGAAATCAGTCTGAATATCAGTCACACTGGGAACAGTCTGAAGATCAGTCACACTGGGAACAGACGGAATGTCCATCACACAAGGAACAGTCGGAATATCTGTCACACTGCAAACAGACAGACTATTCATCACACGGAACAGTCGGAATATCTGTCGCACTGGGAACAGTCTGATTATCAGTCACACTGGGAACAGACGGAATATCAGTCACACTGGGAACAGGCGGAATATCAGTCACATTGGGAACAGTCTCAATACCAGTCACACTGGGAACAGGCAGAATATCAGTCACATTGGGAACAGTCTCAATATCAGTCACACTGGGAACAGGCGGAATATCAGTCACACTGGGAACAGTCTCAATATCAGTCACACTGGGAACAGACGGGATATCAGTCACAGTGGGAACAGACAGAATATCAGTCACACTGGGAACAGCCTGAATATCAGTCACACTGGGAACAGACGGAATATCAGTCACACTGAGAGCAGTCTGAATATCAGTCAGACTAGGAACCGATGGAATATCAGTCACACTAGGGACAGGCGGAATATCAGTCACACGGGGAACAGATGGAATATCAGTCACGCTGGGAACAGACGGAATATCAGTCACACTGGGAACAGTCAGATTATCAGTCACACTGGGAACAGGTGGAATATCAGTAACACTGAAATCATACTGAATATCAGTCACACTGTATATCAGTCACACTGGGAACAGACGGAATATCAGTCACACTGGGAACAGGTGGAATATCAGTCACATTGGGAACAGGTGGAATATCAGTCACACTGGGAACAGACGGAATATCAGTCACACTCGGAACGGATGGAATGTCAGTTACACTGGGAACAGATGGAATGTCAGTCACACTGGGAACAGACGGAATATCCATCACACAGGGAACAGATGGAATATCAGTCACACTGGGAACAGTCTGATTATCAGTCACACTGGGAACAGACGGAATATCAGTCACACTGGGAACAGGCGGAATATCAGTCACACTGCGAACAGGCGAAATATCAGTCACACTGGGAATAGACAGACTATCAGTCACACTGGGAATAGACAGACTATCAGTCACACTGGGAACAGGCAGAATATCAGTCATACAGGGAACAGATGGAATATCAGTCACACTGGGAACAGTCGGAATATCAGTCACACTGAAATCAGTCTGAATATCAGTCACACTGGGAACAGTCTGAAGATCAGTCACACTGGGAACAGACGGAATGTCCATCACACAAGGAACAGTCGGAATATCTGTCACACTGCAAACAGACAGACTATTCATCACACGGAACAGTCGGAATATCTGTCGCACTGGGAACAGGCGGGATATCAGTCACACGGGGAACAGTCGGAATATCAGTAACTGGGAACAGGCAGAATATCAGTCACGCTGGGAACAGATGGAATATCAGTCACACTGGGGAGAGGCGGAACATCAGTCACACTGGGAATAGTTCATATCAGTCACTCTGGGAGCAGGCAGAATATCAGTGACACGGAACAGTCAGAACATCAGTCACACTGGGAACAAGTGGAATATCAGTCACACTCGGAACAGACGGAATATCAGTCACACTGGGAACAGTCTGATTATCAGTCACACTGGGAACAGACGGAATATCAGTCACACTGGGAACAGACGGAATATCAGTCACACTGGGAACAGACGGAATATCAGTCACACTGGGAACAGACGGAATATCAGTCACACTGGGAACATGCAGAATATCAGACACACTGAAATCAGTCTGAATATCAGTCACACTGGGAACAGTCTGAAGATCAGTCACACTGGGAACAGGCTGAATATCAGTCACACTGGGAACAGTCGGAATATCAGTCACACTGGGAACAGTCGGAATATCAGTCACACTGGGAACAGTCTGAAGATCAGTCACACTGGGAACAGTCTGAAGATCAGTCACACTGGGAACAGTCGGAATATCAGTCACACTGGGAACAGTCGGAACATCTGTCACACTGGGAACAGGCGGAATATCAGTCACACGGGGAACAGTTGGAATGCCAGTAACTGGGAACAGGCTGAATATCAGTCACACTGGGAACAGGTGGAAAATCAGTCACACTGGGAACATAGAACAGTACAGCACAGAACAGGCCCTTCGGCCAACGATGGTGTGCCGAGCTTTATCTGAAACCAAGATCAAGCTATCCCACTCCCTATCATCCTGGTGTGCTCCATGTGCCTATCCAATAACCGCTTAAATGTTCCTAAAGTGTCTGACTCCACTATCACTGCAGGCAGTCCATTCCACACCCCAACCACTCTCTGCGTAAGGAACCGACCTCTGATATCCTTCCTATATCTCCCACCACGAACCCTATAGTTATGCCCCCTTGTAATAGCTCCATCCACCCGAGGAAATAGTCTTTGAACGTTCACTCTATCTATCCCCTTCATCATTTTATAAACCTCAATTAAGTCTCCCCTCAGCCTCTTCCGCTCCAGAGGGAACAGCCCTAGCTCCCTCAACCTTTCCTCATAAGACCTACCCTCCAAACCAGGCAGCATCCTGGTAAATCTCCTCTGCACTCTTTCCAGCGCTTCCACATCCTTCTTATAGTGAGGTGACCAGAACTGCACACAATATTCCAAATGTGGTCTCACCAAGGTCCTGTACAGTTACAGCATAACCCCATGGCTCTTAAACTCCAACCCCCGGTTAATAAAAGCTAACACACTATAGGCCTTCTTCACAGCTCTATCCACTTGAGTGACAACCTTTAGGGATCTGTGGATATAGACCCCAAGATCTCTCTGTTCCTCCACAGTCTTCAGGACCCTACCTTTGACCCTGTAATCTACATTTAAATTAGTCCTACCAAAATGAATCACCTCACATTTATCAGGGTTAAACTCCATTTGCCATTTTTCAGCCCAGCTTTGCATCCTATCTATGTCTCTTTGCAGCCTACAACAGCCCTCCACCTCATCCACTACTCCACCAATCTTGGTGTCATCATCAAATTTACTGATCCACCCTTCAGCCCCCTCCTCTAAGTCATTAATAAAAATCACAAAGAGCAGAGGACCAAGCACTGATCCCTGTGGCACTCCGCTAGCAACCTGCCTCCAGTCCGAACATTTTCCATCCACCACCACCCTCTGTCTTCGATCAGACAGCCAGTTACCTATCCAATTGGCCAACTTTCCCTCTATCTCACACCTCCTCACTTTCATCATAAGCCGACCATGGGGGAACTTATCAAATGCCTTACTAAAATCCATGTATATGACATCAACTGCCTTACCTTCATCAACACACTTAGTTACCTCCTCAAAAAATTCTATCAAATTTGTGAGGCACAACTTGCCCTTCACGAAACTGTGCTGAGTATCCCGGATTAATCCACATCTTTCTAGATGGTCATAAATCCCATCCCTAAGGACCTTTTCCATCAATTTACCAACCACTGAAGTAAGACTAACCGGACTATAATTACAAGGGAACAGATGGAATATCAGTCACACTGGGAACAGTCTGATTATCAGTCACACTGGGAACAGACGGAATATCAGTCACACTGGGAACAGGCGGAATATCAGTCACACTGCGAACAGGCGAAATATCAGTCACACTGGGAATAGACAGACTATCAGTCACACTGGGAACAGGCAGAATATCAGTCATACAGGGAACAGATGGAATATCAGTCACACTGGGAACAGTCGGAATATCAGTCACACTGAAATCAGTCTGAATATCAGTCACACTGGGAACAGTCTGAAGATCAGTCACACTGGGAACAGACGGAATGTCCATCACACAAGGAACAGTCGGAATATCTGTCACACTGCAAACAGACAGACTATTCATCACACGGAACAGTCGGAATATCTGTCGCACTGGGAACAGTCTGATTATCAGTCACACTGGGAACAGACGGAATATCAGTCACACTGGGAACAGGCGGAATATCAGTCACATTGGGAACAGTCTCAATACCAGTCACACTGGGAACAGGCAGAATATCAGTCACATTGGGAACAGTCTCAATATCAGTCACACTGGGAACAGGCGGAATATCAGTCACACTGGGAACAGTCTCAATATCAGTCACACTGGGAACAGACGGGATATCAGTCACAGTGGGAACAGACAGAATATCAGTCACACTGGGAACAGCCTGAATATCAGTCACACTGGGAACAGACGGAATATCAGTCACACTGAGAGCAGTCTGAATATCAGTCAGACTAGGAACCGATGGAATATCAGTCACACTAGGGACAGGCGGAATATCAGTCACACGGGGAACAGATGGAATATCAGTCACGCTGGGAACAGACGGAATATCAGTCACACTGGGAACAGTCAGATTATCAGTCACACTGGGAACAGGTGGAATATCAGTAACACTGAAATCATACTGAATATCAGTCACACTGTATATCAGTCACACTGGGAACAGACGGAATATCAGTCACACTGGGAACAGGTGGAATATCAGTCACATTGGGAACAGGTGGAATATCAGTCACACTGGGAACAGACGGAATATCAGTCACACTCGGAACGGATGGAATGTCAGTTACACTGGGAACAGATGGAATGTCAGTCACACTGGGAACAGACGGAATATCCATCACACAGGGAACAGTCGGAATATCTGTCACACTGGGAACAGTCGGAATATCAGTCACACAGGGAACAGTTGGAATATCTGACACACTGGGAACAGTCGGAATATCAGTCACCCTGGGAACAGTCGGAATATCAGTCGCACTGGGAACAGTCAGAATATCAGTCACACTGGGAACAGATGGAATATCAATCACACTGGGAACAGTCGGAATATCTGACGCACTGGGAACCGTCGGAATATCAGTCACACTGGGAACAGTCGGAATATCTGACACACTGGGAACAGTCGGAATATCAGTCACACTGGGAACAGTCGGAATATCAGTCACACTGAGAACAGTCGGAATATCAGTCACACAGGTAACAGTCGGAATATCTAACACAAAGAACAAAGAACAAAGAACAAAGAACAATACAGCACAGGAACAGGCCCTTCGGCCCTCCAAGCCCGCGCCGCTCCCCGGTCCAGGATTGAATCCTGAATCCAGGATCCCCACCCAATTTTCCAGCCTATCTACATACCAATATCCTATCCACCGAGCTGTCCCTCACAGCTACGATGCTTTGTTCATTACAACCTATTAACTCACCCCCACCCCCCCATTCCAGACCATGTGATCTCCAGGGAGAGGCGAAAACCCAGAGTGAAAAACCCCAGGGCCAATATGGGGAAAAAAAATCTGGGAAATTCCTCTCCGACCCCCTGAGGCGATCGAAACGAGTCCAGGAGATCACAATGGCCCCGATCGGAAAATGCTTCCCAACCCTAGTCATTTCCACTTCCACGAACACCATATGAATCCCCTGCCCCCGAGACAGGTTCCCAACTATCCGCAGTATCACTCTGTACTGGCACCAGCAAGATGATCGTAGAATGAAGCCTTGAAACGAGAAACCAGGAACAATTAGCCCGCGCCGCTCCCTGGTCCAAACTAGATCACTCTTTTGTATCCCTCCATTCCCACTCCGTTCATATAGCTGTCTAGATAAGTCTTAAACGTTCCCAGTGTGTCCGCCTCCACCACCTTGCCCGGCAACACATTCCAGGCCCCCACGACCCTCTGTGTGAAATATGTCCTTCTGATATCTGTGTTAAACCTCCCCCCCTTCACCTTGAACCTATGACCCCTCGTGAACGTCACCACCGACCCGGGGAAAAGCTTCCCACCGTTCACCCTATCTATGCCTTTCATAATTTTATACACCTCTATTAAGTCTCCCCTCATCCTCCGTCTTTCCAAGGAGAACAACCCCAGTTTCCCCAATCTCTCCTCATAACCAAGCCCCTCCATACCAGGCAACATCCTGGTAAACCTCCTCTGTACTCTCTCCAAAGCCTCCACGTCCTTCTGGTAGTGTGGCGACCAGAACTGGACGCAGTATTCCAAATGCGGCCGAACCAACGTTCTATACATCTGCAACATCAGACCCCAACTTTTACACTCTATGCCCCGTCCTATAAAGGCAAGCATGCCATATGCCTTCTTCACCACCTTCTCCACCTGTGACGTCACCTTCAAAGATCTGTGGACTTGCACACCCAGGTCCCTCTGCGTCTCTACACCCTTTATGGTTCTTCCATTTATCGTGTAGCTCCTCCCTACATTATTCCCACCAAAATGCATCACTTCGCATTTATCAGGATTGAACTCCATCTGCCATTTCCTTGCCCAAATTTCCAGCCTATCTATATCCTTCTGTAGCCTCTGACAATGTTCCTCACTATCTGCAAGTCCTGCCAGTTTTGTGTCGTCCGCAAACTTACTGATCACCCCAGTTACTCCTTCTTCCAGATCATTTATATAAATCACAAACAGCAGAGGTCCCAATACAGAGCCCTGCGGTACACCACTAGTCACAGGCCTCCAGCCGGAAAAAGACCCTTCCACTACCACCCTCTGTCTTCTGTGACCAAGCCAGTTCTCCACCCATCTAGCCACCTCCCCCTTTATCCCATGGGATCCAACCTTTTTCACTAGCCTACCATGAGGGACTTTGTCAAACTGGGAACAGTCGGAATATCAGTCACACTGGGAACAGTCGGAATATCAGTCACACTGGGAACAGACGGAATATCAGTCACACTGGGAACAGACGGAATATCAGTCACACAGGGAACAGTCGGAATATCTGACACACTGGGAACAGTCGGAATATCAGTCACACTGGGAACAGACAGAATATAAGAACATATGATAAGAACATACGAAATAGGAGCAGGAGTAGGCCATCTGGCCGTTCGAGCCTGCCCCGCTATTCAACAAGATCATGGCTGATCTGAAGCGAATCAGTTCCACTTACCCGCCTGCTCCCCATATCCCCTAATTCCCTTATCGATCAGAAAACTATCTACCCGTGATTTAAACATATTCAACGAGGAAGCCTCCACCACTTCAATGGGCAGAGAATTCCAGAGATTCACTACCCTCTGAGAGAAGAAGTTCCCCCTCAACTCTGTTCTGAACCGGCCCCCCCTTATTTTGAGGCTGTGCCCTCTAGTTCTGGTTTCCCTTCTAAGTGGAAAGAATCTCTCCACCTCTACCCTATCCAGCCCCTTCATTATCTTATATGTCTCTATAAGATCACCCCTCATCCTTCTAAACTCCAACGAGTACAGACCCAATCTGTTTAATCTCTCCTCATAAGCTACACCCCTCATCTCCGGTATCAACCTGGTGAACCTTCTCTGCACTCCCTCCAAGGCCAATATATCCTTTCGCAAATAAGGGGACCAAACCTGCACACAGTACTCCAGTTGCGGCCTCACCAGTACCTTGTACAGTTGCAGCAAGACCTCCCTGCTTTTATATTCTATCCCCCTCGCGATAAAGGCCAACATTCCATTCGCCTTCTTGATCACCTGCTGCACCTGCAGACTGAGTTTTTGCGATTCGCGCACAAGGACCCCCAGGTCCCTCTGCACAGTCGCACGATGTAATTTTTCTCCATTTAAATAATATTCCAATTTACTATTATTTCTTCCAAAGTGGATAACCTCACATTTGCTAACGTTATATTCCATCGATAGTTATTGGGGACTCGTTAGTTAGAGGGATAGATAGGAGGTTCTGTGGCAGCAAAAGAGACTCACGGATGGTATGTTGCCTACCGGATGCCAAGGTCCGTGATGTCTCAGACCGTGTTTTCCAGATTCTGAAGGGGGAGGGGAAACAGTCACAAGTCGTGGTGCACATTGGTACCAATGACATAGGTAAGAGAAGGGACGGGGATTTAAAGCAGGAATTTCTGGAGCTGGGCTGGAAGCTGAGAGCCAAGACGAAACATGTGGTCATCTCTGGTACGTTGCCGGTACCACGTGATAGCGAGTTGAGGAACAGGGAGAGAGTGCAGTTAAATATGTGGTTGCAGGGATGGTGTAGGAGGGAGGGTTTCAGATACGTGGATAATTGGAACACATTCTGGGGAAGGTGGGACCTGTACAAACAGGACGGGGTGCACCTGAACCAGAGGGGCACCAATATCCTCGGAGGGAAATTTGTTACGGCTCTTCAGGGGGGTTTAAACTAATTTGTCAGGGGAGTGGGAAAGGGAGTTGTAGTCCAGAAGTCAGTGAGGGTGGTGAGGTATTGGGGAAGGTATCAGGGTCAAGGGTGGGTACTGGTAGACAGGAAGGTGGGTTGAAGTGTGTCTACTTCAATGCAAGGAGCATCCGGAACAAGGTAGATGAACTTGGGGCGTGGATTGGTACTTGGGACTACGATGTTGTGGCCATTACGGAGACGTGGGTAGAACAAGGACAGGAATGGTTGTTGGACGTTCCGGGGTATAGATGTTTCACTAAGTGTAGGGAAGCTGGTAAAAGAGGTGGAGGAGTGGCATTGTTAATCAAGGATAGTTTAACGGCTGCGGAAAGGCACTTCGTGGGGGATCTGCACACTGAGGTAATATGGGCTGAAGTTAGAAATAGGAAAGGAGCGGTCTCGTTGCTAGGAGTTTACTATAGGCCCCCAAATAGTAATAGAGATGTGGAGGAAGAAATTGCTAAGCAGATTATGGATATGTGTGGGGGTCACAGGGTAGTTGTCATGGGGGACTTTAACTTTCCAAATATTGATTGGAACCTTTGTAGGTCAAATAGTTTGGATGGGGCAGTTTTTGTGCAGTGTGTGCGGGAGGGTTTCCTGACACAATATGTGGATGGGCCGACTAGAGGTGAGGCCACATTGGATTTGGTACTGGGAAATGAACCGGGCCAAGTGTTAGATTTGGTTGTGGGAGAGCAATTTGGAGATAGTGACCACAATTCGGTGTCTTTTGTTATTGCAATGGAGAGGGATAGGGCCGTACGGCAGGGCAAGGTTTACAATTGGGGGAGGGGTAATTATGATGCGATTAGGCAAGAATTAGGGGGCATAAGTTGGGAACAGAAACTGTCAGAGAAAGGAACGAATGAAAAGTGGAACTTTTTCAAGGAACAAATACTGGATGTCCTTGATAGGTATGTTCCTGTCAGGCAGGGAGGAAATGGCCGAGTGAGGGAACCATGGTTCACAAAAGAGGTGGAATGTCTTGTGAAAAGGAAGAGGGAAGCTTATGTAGGGATGAGGAAACAAGGTTCAGATGGCTCGATTGAGGGTTACAAGTTAGCAAGGAATGAGCTGAAAAAGGGGCTTAGGAGAACTAGGAGGGGACATGAGAAGTCCTTGGCGGGTCGGATCAAGGAAAACCCCAAGGCTTTTTACTCTTATGTGAGGAATAAAAGAATGACCAGGGTGAGGTTAGGGCCGGTCAAGGACAGTAGTGGGAACTTGTGTATGGAGTCAGTAGAGATAGACGAGGTGATGAATGAATACTTTTCTTCAGTGTTCACCAAGGAGAGGGGCCATGTTTTTGAGGAAGAGAAGGTGTTACAGGCTAATAGGCTGGAGGAAATAGATGTTCGGAGGGAGGATGTCTTGGCAGTTTTGAATAAACTGAAGGTCGATAAGTCCCCTGGGCCTGATGAAATGTATCCTAGGATTCTGTGGGAGGCAAGGGATGAGATTGCAGAGCCTTTGGCGTTGATCTTTGGGTCCTCACTGTACATGGGGATGGTGCCAGAGGACTGGAGAATGGCGAATGTTGTTCCTCTGTTTAAGAAAGGGAATAGAAATGACCCTGGTAATTATAGACCGGTTAGTCTTACTTCGGTGGTTGGTAAATTGATGGAAAGGGTCCTTAGGGATGGGATTTACGACCATTTAGAAAGATGCGGATTAATCCGAGATAGTCAGCACGGATTCGTGAAGGGCAAGTCGTGCCTCACAAATTTGATAGAATTTTTTGAGGAGGTAACTAAGTGTGTTGATGAAGGTAGGGCAGTTGATGTCATATACATGGATTTTAGTAAGGCGTTTGATAAGGTCCCCCATGGTTGGCTTATGATGAAAGTGAGGAGGTGTGGGATAGAGGGAAAGTTGGCCGATTGGATAGGTAACTGGCTGTCTGACCGAAGACAGAGGGTGGTGGTCGATGGAAAATTTTCGGATTGGAGGCAGGTTGCTAGCGGTGTGCCGCAGGGATCAGTGCTTGGTCCTCTGCTCTTTGTGATTTTTATTAATGACTTAGAGGAGGGGGCTGAAGGGTGGATCAGTAAATTTGCTGATGACACCAAGATTGGTGGAGTAGTGGATGAGGTGGAGGGCTGTTGTAGGCTGCAAAGAGACATAGATAGGATGCAAAGCTGGGCTGAAAAATGGCAAATGGAGTTTAACCCTGATAAATGTGAGGTGATTCATTTTGGTAGGACAAATTTAAATGTGGATTACAGGGTCAAAGGTAGGGTTCTGAAGACTGTGGAGGAACAGAGAGATCTTGGGGTCCATATCCACAGATCTCTAAAGGTTGCCAGTCAAGTGGATAGAGCTGTGAAGAAGGCCTATAGTGTGTTAGCTTTTATTAACAGGGGGTTGGAGTTTAAGAGCCGTGGGGTTATGCTGCAACTGTACAGGACCTTGGTGAGACCACATTTGGAATATTGTGTGCAGTTCTGGTCACCTCACTATAAGAAGGATGTGGAAGCGCTGGAAAGAGTGCAGAGGAGATTTACCAGGATGCTGCCTGGTTTGGAGGGTAGGTCATATGAGGAAAGGTTGAGGGAGCTAGGGCTGTTCTCTCTGGAGCGGAGGAGGCTGAGGGGAGACTTAATAGAGGTGTATAAAATGATGAAGGGGATAGATAGAGTGAACGTTCAAAGACTATTTCCTCGGGTGGATGGAGCTATTACAAGGGGGCATAACTCTCGGGTTCGTGGTGGGAGATACAGGACGGATATCAGAGGTCGGTTCTTTACGCAGAGAGTGGTTGCGGTGTGGAATGGACTGCCTGCAGTGATAGTGGAGTCAGACACTTTAGAAACATTTAAGCGGTTATTGGATAGGCACATGGAGCACACCAGGATGATAGGGAGTGGGATAGCTTGATCTTGGTTTCAGATAAAGCTCGGCACAACATCGTGGGCCGAAGGGCCTGTTCTGTGCTGTACTGTTCTATGTTCTATGTTCTATCTGCCAGATCCTCGCCCACTCGCTCAGCCTATCCA
This sequence comes from Mustelus asterias, assembly GCF_964213995.1. Lineage (NCBI taxonomy): Eukaryota > Metazoa > Chordata > Chondrichthyes > Carcharhiniformes > Triakidae > Mustelus > Mustelus asterias. Next base: position 401,182 of record NW_027590325.1, on the reverse strand, counting down.
AATCTCTCTGCAGACTTTCCGCGTCCTCCACGCAATTCGCTTTCCCACTCACCTTCGTGTCATCAGCAAACTTGAATACCCTACATTCAGTCCCCTCCTCCAGATCATCTATGTAAATGGTAAACAATTGAGGCCCCAGTACCGATCCCTGCGGCACGCCACTGGTCACCAACTGCCAACCAGAAAAGCACCCATTTATCCCAACTCTCTGCTTCCTGTTAGATAGCCAATCCCCAATCCACGCCAACACCTTACCCCTAACTCCGTGTACCCCAATCTTCTGCAGCAACGTTTTGTGAGGCACCTTATCGAACGCCCTCTGGAAATCTAAAAACACCACATCCACCGGTTCCCCTCTGTCAACCGCACTAGTGACATCTTCATAAAAGTCCAGTAGATTCGTCAAACACGACTTTCCCTTCATGAATCCATGCTGCGTCTGCTTGATCGAACCATTCTTATTCAGGTGCTCTGTTATTTCCTCTTTAATAATGGACTCTAGCATCTTCCCAACTACGGACGTTAAGTTAACCGGCCTGTAGTTACCCACCTTTTGTCTACTTCCTTTTTTAAACAGCGGCGTAACAGTAGCTGTTTTCCAGTCAGCCGGCACTACCCCAGAGTCCAGCGAATTTTGATAAATTACTACTAACGCATCTGCTATTACCTCAGCCATTTCTTTCAGTACCCTGGGATGCATTCCATCCAGGCCCGGGGACTTGTCTACCTTCAGTCCTATTAGTCTACCAAGCACCACCTCCTTAGTAACAGTAATTGTATTAAGGACCTCCCCTCCCACCAACTCTCGATCTCTAATATTCGGCAAACTATTTGTGTCTTCCACCGTGAAGACCGACACAAAGAACTTATTTAAAGTCTCAGCCATTTCCTCGTTTTCCACGATTAAATCCCCCCTCTCATCTTCCAAGGGTCCAACATTCACTCTAGCCACTCTATTCCTTTTTATATACTTGTAAAAACTTTTACTATCATTTTTTATATTTTGAGCTAAGAACAAAGAACAAAGAACAATACAGCACAGGAACAGGCCCTTCGGCCCTCCAAGCCCGCGCCGCTCCCCGGTCCAGGATTGAATCCTGAATCCAGGATCCCCGCCCAATTTTCCAGCCTATCTACATCCTAATATCCTATCCACCGAGCTGTCCCTCACAGCTACGATGCTTTGTTCATCACAACCTATTAACTCACCCCCACTCCCCCATTCCAGACCATGTGATCTCCAGGGAGAGGCGAAAACCCAGAGTGAAAACCCCAGGGCCAATATGGGGAAAAAAAATCTGGGAAATTCCTCTCCGACCCCCTGAGGCGATCGAAACGAGTCCAGGAGATCACACTGGCCCTGATCAGAAAAGTTTAGTTTCATAATCTATCTTTCCTTTCTTAATCGCTTTCTTAGTCGTTCTTTGTTGTTTTTTAAAGCTTTCCCAATCCACTAATTCTCCACTATTTTTGGCCACTCTGTACGCATCTGATTTTATTTTAATACTCTCCTTTATTTCCTTCGTTATCCACGTCCGGTTATCCTTTTTCTTACAGTCCTTCTTTATCACCGGAATATATTTTTGCTGAGTACTTAAAAAAATCTCCTTAAAAATCCTCCACTGTTCCTCAGCTGTCCTACCTACCAGTCTGCTCGCCCAGTCTACATTAGCCAATTCCACCCTCATCCTATCGTACTCCCCTCTGTTCAAGCAGAGGACACTGGTTTGGGACCCTATTTTCTCACCCTCCATCTGTATCAGAAATTCCACCATATTATGATCACTCATCCCAAGAGGATCCTTCACAAGAAGATCCTTAATCCTACCTGTCTCATTGCACAGAACCAGATCCAAGATAGCTCGCTCTCTCGTAGGTTCTGTAACATACTGTTCAATGAAACAATCCCGACAGCATTCCAAGAACTCTTCCTCAAGCCCTCCATGTCCAATTTGAGTCGACCAATCAATATGTAGGTTAAAATCCCCCATGATTATTGCCGTTCCACTTTTGCACGCATCCATTATTTGCTTGTTTATAGCCCTCCCCACCTCTAAGTTATTATTTGGGGGCCTATAGACCACGCCTACCAGTGTCTTTCTCCCCCTACTATTCCTTATCTCCACCCACAACGATTCCACGTTTTGCTCCTTAGAGCCGATGTCGTCTCTCACTACCGTCCTGATGTTATCCTTTATTAACAAAGCTACCCCACCTCCTTTTTCTACCTGTCTATCCTTCCTAAATGCCTGATAACCCTGTATATTCAGTTCCCAGTCCCGGTCACCCTGCAACCACGTTTCTGTGATGGACACTAGATCATATTCATTTGTATGGATTTGTGCCATCAACTCATTTACTTTGTTTCGAATGCTTCGTGCATTCAGGCAAAGTGTCTTTATGCCAGCCTTTATCTGGACCCAGTTTGTTGAAGCGCTACTAACATCTCCCAAGCCCTCTCCTCCTTTAGCTAGTTGTTTATTCACTATACTCCTGGCATTAGAGTAGACACATCTCAATCCTATGGTCTGACCTCTCCCCTTCTCTGTTCCCAGTCCACCTGCCCTCTTGCACTGCCTATAACCCTTCTCTGTTTGCGAGCTACCTTCCTCACTCTCAGTCACGTCACTTTGATCCCCTCCCCCCAACCTATCTAGTTTAAACTCTCCCCAGTAGCTTTAGCCAACCTTCCTGCCAGGATATTGGTCCCCCTGGGATTCAAGTGCCACCCATTTTTAGTATACAGGTCACACCTGCCCCTAAAGATGTCCCAATGGTCCAGGAACCTGAATCCCTGCCCCCTGCACCATTCCCTCAGCCACACATTCATCCTCCACCTCACTCCATTCCTTTCCTCACCTTCCCGTGGCACAGGCAGCAATCCCGAGATTACTACCTTTGCTTTCCTCCTTCTCAGCTGTCTCCCTAGTTCCCTATACTCTTTTTTCATGTTCCCTTCCCCCTTCTTACCCACATCAGCGGTACCAATATGTACCGCTACCTCCGGCTCCTCTCCCTCCCACCTCAGGATTTCTGGGACTCGCCCAGCGACATCCTGGATCCCAGCCCCAGGGAGGCAGACCACCATGTGAGACTCTCGCCTGCCTCCGCAAAATCGCCTGTCCGTCCCCCTGACTGTCGAGTCCCCGATTAATATCGCCTTCCTCCTTCGTTCCTTAGCCCTCTGAGTTACAGGGCTGGACTCCACTCCAGAGACACGGCCACTGCTGCTTCCCCCAGATGGGCTGTCCCCCATCACAATATCCATCACACGGAACAGTCGGAATATCAGTCACACTGGGAACAGGCGGAATATCAGTCACACGGGGAACAGTTGGAATACCAGTAACTGGGAACAGGCAGAATAACAGTCACACTGGGAACAGATGGAATATCAATTACGCTGGGAACAGTTTGAATATCAGTCACACTGGGTACAGTCAGAATATCAGTCACACGGCGAACAGATGGAATATCAGTCACACTGGGGAGAGGCGGAACATCAGTCACACTGGGAATAGTTCATATCAGTCACTCTGGGAGCAGGCAGAATATCAGTGACATGGAACAGGCAGAATATCAGTCACATTGGGAACAGTCTGAATATCAGTCACACTGGTACCAGTCGGAATATCAGTCACACTAGGAAATGTCTGAATATCGGTCACACTGGGAACAGTCGGAATATCAGTCACACTGGGAACAGTCTGAATATCAGTCACACTGGGAACAGGTGGAATATCAGTCACACTGGGAACAGGTGGAATATCAGTCACACTGGGAACAGGCGGAATATCAGTCACACTGGGAACAGTCTGAATATCAGTCACACTGGGAACAGGCGGAATATCAGTCACACTGGGAACAGACGGAACATCAGTCACACTGGGAGCAGATTGCATATCAGTCACACTGGGAACAGATGGAACATCAGTCACACTGGAAACAGGTGGAATAACGGTCACACTGGGAACAATCTGAATATCAGTCACACTGGGAACAGTCTGAATATCGGTCACACTGGGAACAGTCTGAATATTAGTCACACTGGGAACAGGCGGAATATCAGTCACACTGAGAACAGTCTGAATATCGGTCACACTGGGAACAGTCTGAATATCAGCCACACTGGGAACAGGCGGAAGATCAGTCACACTGAGAACAGTCTGAATATCAGTCACACGGGAACAGACGGAATATCAGTCATACTGAAATCAGTCTGAATATCAGTCACACGGGAACAGGCAGAATATCAGGCACACTGGGGACAGTCTACATATCAGTCACACTGGGAACAGATGGAATATCAGTCACACTGGGAACAGGCGGAATATCAGACACACTGGGAAGAGACGGAATATCAGTCACACTGGGAACAGGCTGAATATCAGTCACACGGAACAGTCGGAATATCAGTCACACTGGGAACAGGCGGAATATGAGTCACACTGGGAACAGGCTGAATATCAGTCACACTGGGAAAAGACGGAATGTCAGTCACACTGGGAACAGTCTGAATATCAGTCACACTGGGAACAGACGGAATATCAGTCACACTGACAACAGTCTGAGTATCAGTCACATTGGAACAGGCTGAATATCAGTCACACTGGGAACAGACGGAATATCAGTCAGACTGGGAACAGACGGAATATCAGTCACACTGGGAACTTGCAGATTATCAGTCACACTGGGAACAGACGGAATATCAGTCACACTGGGAACAGTCTGAATATCAGTCACACTAGGAACCGATGGAATATCAGTCACACAAGGAACAGACGGAATATCAGTCACACTGGGAACAGTCTGATTATCAGTCACACTGGGAACAGACGGAATATCAGTCACATTGGGAACAGGTGGAATATCAGTCACACTGGGAACAGACGGAATATCAGTCACACTGGGAACAGACGGAATATCAGTCACACTGGGAACAGACGGAATATCAGTCACACTGGGAACGTGCAGAATATCAGACACACTGAAATCAGTCTGAATATCAGTCACACTGGGAATAGTCTGAAGATCAGTCACACTGGGAACAGACGGAATATCAGTCACACTGGGAACAGGCGGAATGTCAGTCACACTGCAAACAGGCGGAATATCAGTCACACTGGCAACAGGTGGAATATCAGTTACACTCGGAACAGACGGAATATCAGTCACAATGGGAACAGGTGGAATATCAGTCACACTGGGAACAGGTGGAATATCAGTCACACTGGAAACAGTCAGAATATCAGTCACACTGGGAACAGGTGGAATATCAGTCACACTGGAAACAGTCAGAATATCAGTCACACTGGGAACAGACGGAATATCAGTCACACTGAGAACAGTCGAAATATCAGTCGCACTGGAAACAGTCAGAATATCAGTCACATTGGGAACAGTCTGAATATCAGTCACACTAGGAACAGGTGGAATATCAGTCACACTGGGAACATATGGAATATCAGTCACACTGGGAACAGTCTGAATATCAGTCACACTAGGAACAGATGGAATATCAGTCACACTGGGAACAGGCGGAATATCAGTCACACTGGGAACAGTCTGAATATCAGTCACACTAGGAACAGATGGAATATCAGTCACACTGGGAACAGGTGGAATATCAGTCACACTGGGAACAGACGGAATATCAGTCACACTGGGAACATAGAACATAGAACAGTACAGCACAGAACAGGCCCTTCGGCCCACGATGTTGTGCCGAGCTTTATCTGAAACCAAGATCAAGCTATCCCACTCCCTATCATCCTGGTGTGCTCCATGTGCCTATCCAATAACCGCTTAAATGTTCCTAAAGTGTCTGACTTCACTATCACTGCAGGCAGTCCATTCCACACCCCAACCACTCTCTGCTTAAAGAACCTACCTCTGATATCCTTCCTATATCTCCCACCATGAACCCTATAGTTATGCCCCCTTGTAATAGCTCCATGTACCCGAGGAAATAGTCTTTGAATGTTCACTCTATCTATCCCATTCATAATTTTATAAATCTCTATTAAGTCTCCCCTCAGCCACCTCCGCTCCAGAGAGAACAGCCCTAGCTCCCTCAACCTTTCCTCATAAGACCTACCCTCCAAACCAGGCAGCATCCTGGTAAATCTCCTCTGCACTCTTTCCAGCGCTTCCACATCCTTCTTATAGTGAGGTGAGCAGAACTGCACACAATATTCCAAATGTGGTCTCACCAAGGTCCTGTACAGTTGCAGCATAACCCCATGGCTCTTAAACTCCAACCCCCTGTTAATAAAAGCTAACACACTATAGGCCTTCTTCACAGCTCTATCCACTTGAGTGACAACCTTTAGGGATCTGTGGATATGGACACCAAGATCTCTCTGTTCCTCCACAGTCTTCAGAACCCTACCTTTGACCCTGTAATCCACATTTAAATTAGTCCTACCAAAATGAATCACCTCACAAGTATCAGGGTTAAACTCCATTTGCCATTTTTCAGCCCAGCTTTGCATTCTATCTATGTCTCTTTGCAGCCTACAACAGCCCTCCACCTCATCCACTACTCCACCAATCTTGGTGTCATCATCAAATTTACTGATCCACCCTTCAGCCCCCTCCTCTAAGTCATTAATAAAAATCACAAAGAGCAGAGGACCAAGCACTGATCCCTGCGGCACTCCGCTAGCAACCTGCCTCCAATCCGAAAATTTTCCATCCACCACCACCCTCTGTCTTTGATCAGACAGCCAGTTACCTATCCAATCGGCCAACTTTCCCTCTATCCCGCACCTCCTCACTTTCATCATAAGCCGACCATGGGGGACCTTATCAAACGCCTTACTAAAATCCATGTATATGACATCAACTGCCCTACCTTCATCAACACACTTAGTTACCTCCTCAAAAAATTCAATCAAATTTGTGAGGCACGACTTGCCCTTCACGAATCCGTGCTGACTATCCCGGATTAATCCGCATCTTTCTAAATGGTCGTAAATCCCATCTCTAAGGACCCTCTAAGGGTACAGAGGGATATGGGCCAAATGCGGGCAATTGGGACTAGCTTCGGGGTAAAAACTGGGCAGCATGCACAAGTTGGGTCGAAGGGCCTGTTTCCATGCTGTAAACCTGTCTCCATTCTGCACGGAATATCAGTCATACTGGGAACAGACTGAATATCAGTCACACTGAAAACAGGTGGAATATCAGTCACACTGGGAACAGACTGAATATCAGTCATACTGAAAACAGGTGGAATATCAGTCACACTGAAATCAGTCTGAATATCAGTCACACTGGGAACAGGCGGAATATCAGTCACACTGGGAACAGGTGGAATATCAGTCACACTGGGAACAGGCTGAATATCAGTCACACTGGGAACAGGCTGAATGTCAGTCATACTGGGAACAGGTGGAATATCAGTCACACTGAAATCAGTCTGAATATCAGTCACACTGGGAACAGGCGGAATATCAGTCACACTGGGAACAGGCTGAATATCAGTCATACTGGGAACAGATGGAATATCGGTCACACTGGGAACAGGCGGAATATCAGTCACACTGGGAACAGGTGGAATATCAGTCGCACCGGGGACAGTGTGAATGTCAGTCACACTGGGAACAGTCTGAATATCAGTCGCACTGGGAACAGGCAGAATATCAGTCGCACTGGGAACAGGCAGAATATCAGTTGCACTGGGAACAGTCTGAATATCAGTTGCACTGGGAACAGGCAGAATATCAGTCACACTGGGAACAGTCGGAATATCAGTCGCACTGGGAACAGTCTGAATTACAGTCACACTGGGAACAGACGGAATATCAGTCACACTGGGAACTTGCAGAATATCAGTCACACTGGGAACAGACGGAATATCAGTCACACTGGGAACAGTCTGAATATCAGTCACACTAGGAACCGATGGAATATCAGTCACACTAGGAACAGACGGAATATCAGTCACACTGGGAACAGTCTGATTATCAGTCACACTGGGAACAGACGGAATATCAGTCACACTGGGAACAGTCTGAATATCAGTCACACTAGGAACCGATGGAATATCAGTCACACTAGGAACAGACGGAATATCAGTCACACTGGGAACAGTCTGATTATCAGTCACACTGGGAACAGAAGGAATATCAGTCACATTGGGAACAGTCTGATTATCAGTCACACTGGGAACAGACGGAATATCAGTCACATTGGGAACAGGTGGAATATCAGTCACACTGGGAACAGATGGAATATCAGTCACACTGGGAACAGGCGGAATATCAGTCACACTGGGAACAGACGGAATATCAGTCACACTGGGAACGTGCAGAATATCAGACACACTGAAATCAGTCTGAATATCAGTCACACTGGGAATAGTCTGAAGATCAGTCACACTGGGAACAGATGGAATATCAGTCACACTGGGAACAGGCGGAATGTCAGTCATACTGCGAACAGGCGGAATATCAGTCACACTGGCAACAGGTGGAATATCAGTTACACTCGGAACAGACGGAATATCAGTCACACTGGAAACAGTCAGAATATCAGTCACACTGGGAACAGACGGAATATCAGTCACACTGAGAACAGTCGAAATATCAGTCGCACTGGAAACAGTCAGAATATCAGTCACATTGGGAACAGTCTGAATATCAGTCACACTAGGAACAGGTGGAATATCAGTCACACTGGGAACATATGGAATATCAGTCACACTGGGAACAGTCTGAATATCAGTCACACTAGGAACAGATGGAATATCAGTCACACTGGGAACAGGCGGAATATCAGTCACACTGGGAACAGTCTGAATATCAGTCACACTAGGAACAGATGGAATATCAGTCACACTGAGAACAGTCGGAATATCTGTCACACTGGGAACAGTCGGAATGTCAGTCACACTGGGAACAGTCGGAATATCAATCACACTGGGAACAGTCAGAATATCAGTCACAAAGGGAACAGACAGAATATCCATCACACGGAACAGTCGGAATATCAGTCACACTGGGAACAGTCGGAACATCTGTCACACTGGGAACAGGCAGAATATCAGTAACACGGGGAACAGTTGGAATACCAGTAACTGGGAACAGGCAGAATATCAGTCACACTGGGAACAGATGGAATATCAGTCACACAAGGAACAGACGGAATATCAGTCACACTGGGAACAGTCTGATTATCAGTCACACTGGGAACAAACGGAATATCAGTCACATTGGGAACAGGTGGAATATCAGTCACACTGGGAACAGACGGAATATCAGTCACACTGGGAACAGGCGGAATATCAGTCACACTGGGAACAGACGGAATATCAGTCACACTGGGAACGTGCAGAATATCAGTCACACTGAAATCAGTCTGAATATCAGTCACACTGGGAATAGTCTGAAGATCAGTCACACTGGGAACAGACGGAATATCAGTCACACTGGGAACAGGCGGAATGTCAGTCACACTGGGAACAGGCGGAATATCAGTCACACTGGCAACAGGTGGAATATCAGTTACACTCGGAACAGACGGAATATCAGTCACAATGGGAACAGGTGGAATATCAGTCACACTGGGAACAGGTGGAATATCAGTCACACTGGAAACAGTCAGAATATCAGTCACACTGGGAACAGGTGGAATATCAGTCACACTGGAAACAGTCAGAATATCAGTCACACTGGGAACAGACGGAATATCAGTCACACTGAGAACAGTCGAAATATCAGTCGCACTGGAAACAGTCAGAATATCAGTCACATTGGGAACAGTCTGAATATCAGTCACACTAGGAACAGGTGGAATATCAGTCACACTGGGAACATATGGAATATCAGTCACACTGGGAACAGTCTGAATATCAGTCACACGAGGAACAGATGGAATATCAGTCACACTGGGAACAGGCGGAATATCAGTCACACTGGGAACAGTCTGAATATCAGTCACACTAGGAACAGATGGAATATCAGTCACACTGGGAACAGGTGCAATATCAGTCACACTGGGAACAGGCGGAATATCAGTCACACTGGGAACAGACGGAATATCCATCACACAGGGAACAGTCAGAATATCTGTCACACTGGGAACAATCGGAATATCAGTCACACTGAGAACAGTCGGAATATCTGTCACACTGGGAACAGTCGGAATATCAGTCACACTGGGAACAGTCGGAATATCAATCACACTGGGAACAGTCAGAATATCAGTCACAAAGGGAACAGACAGAATATCCATCACACGGAACAGTCGGAATATCAGTCACACTGGGAACAGTCGGAACATCTGTCACACTGGGAACAGGCGGAATATCAGTTACACGGGGAACAGTTGGAATACCAGTAACTGGGAACAGGCAGAATATCAGTCACACTGGGAACAGATGGAATATCAGTCACACTGGGTACAGTCAGAATATCAGTCACACTGGGGAGAGGCGGAACATCAGTTACACTGGGAATAGTTCATATCAGTCACTCTGGGAGCAGGCAGAATATCAGTGACATGGAACAGTCAGAATATCAGTCACATTGGGAACAGTCTGAATATCAGTCACACTAGGAACAGGTGGAATATCAGTCACACTGGGAACATATGGAATATCAGTCACACTAGGAACAGATGGAATATCAGTCACACTGGGAACAGGCTGAATATCAGTCACACTGGGAACAGTTTGAATATCAGTCACACTAGGAACAGGTGGAATATCAGTCACACTGGGAACATATGGAATATCAGTCACACTGGGAACAGTCTGAATATCAGTCACACTAGGAACAGGCGGAATATCAGTCACACTGGGAACAGTCTGAATATCAGTCACACTAGGAACAGATGGAATATCAGTCACACTGGGAACAGGTGGAACATCAGTCACACTGGGAACAGACGGAATATCAGTCACACTGGGAACATAGAACATAGAACAGTACAGCACAGAACAGGCCCTTCGGCCAATGATGTTGTGCCGAGCTTTATCTGAAACCAAGATCAAGCTATCCCACTCCCTATCATCCTGGTGTGCTCCATGTGCCTATCCAATAACCGCTTAAATGTTCCTAAAGTGTCTGACTTCACTATCACTGCAGGCAGTCCATTCCACACCCCAACCACTCTCTGCTTAAAGAACCTACCTCTGATATCCTTCCTATATCTCCCACCATGAACCCTATAGTTATGCCCCCTTGTAATAGCTCCATGTACCCGAGGAAATCGTCTTTGAATGTTCACTCTATCTATCCCCTTCATAATTTTATAAACCTCAATTAAGTCTCCCCTCAGCCACCTCCGCTCCAGAGAGAACAGCCCTAGCTCCCTCAACCTTTCCTCATAAGACCTACCCTCCAAACCAGGCAGCATCCTGGTAAATCTCGTCTGCACTCTTTCCAGCGCTTCCACATCCTTCTTATAGTGAGGTGAGCAGAACTGCACACAATATTCCAAATGTGGTCTCACCAAGGTCCTGTACAGTTGCAGCATAACCCCATGGCTCTTAAACTCCAACCCCCTGTTAATAAAAGCTAACACACTATAGGCCTTCTTCACAGCTCTATCCACTTGAGTGACAACCTTTAGGGATCTGTGGATATGGACACCAAGATCTCTCTGTTCCTCCACAGTCTTCAGAACCCTACCTTTGACCCTGTAATCCACATTTAAATTAGTCCTACCAAAATGAATCACCTCACATGTATCAGGGTTAAACTCCATTTGCCATTTTTCAGCCCAGCTTTGCATCCTATCTATGTCTCTTTGCAGCCTACAACAGCCCTCCACCTCATCCACTACTCCACCAATCTTGGTGTCATCATCAAATTTACTGATCCACCCTTCAGCCCCCTCCTCTAAGTCATTAATAAAAATCACAAAGAGCAGAGGACCAAGCACTGATCCCTGCGGCACTCCGCTAGCAACCTGCCTCCAATCTGAAAATTTTCCATCCACCACCACCCTCTGTCTTTGATCAGACAGCCAGTTACCTATCCAATCGGCCAACTTTCCCTCTATCCCACACCTCCTCACTTTCATCATAAGCCGACCATGGGGGACCTTATCAAACGCCTTACTAAAATCCATGTATATGACATCAACTGCCCTACCTTCATCAACACACTTAGTTACCTCCTCAAAAAATTCAATCAAATTTGTGAGGCACGACTTGCCCTTCACGAATCCGTGCTGACTATCCCGGATTAATCCGCATCTTTCTAAATGGTCGTAAATCCCATCTCTAAGGACCCTCTAAGGGTACAGAGGGATATGGGCCAAATGCGGGCAATTGGGACTAGCTTCGGGGTAAAAACTGGGCAGCATGCACAAGTTGGGCCGAAGGGCCTGTTTCCATGCTGTAAACCTGACTCCATTCTGCACGGAATATCAGTCACACTGGGAACAGACTGAATATCAGTCACACTGAAAACAGGTGGAATATCAGTCACACTGGGAACAGACTGAATATCAGTCACACTGAAAACAGGTGGAATATCAGTCACACTGAAATCAGTCTGAATATCAGTCACACTGGGAATAGGCGGAATATCAGTCACACTGGGAACAGGTGGAATATCAGTCACACTGGGAACAGGCGGAATATCAGTCACACTGGGAACAGGCTGAATATCAGTCATACTGGGAACAGGTGGAATATCAGTCACACTGAAATCAGTCTGAATATCTGTCACACTGGGAACAGGCGGAATATCAGTCACACTGGGAACAGGCTGAATATCAGTCATACTGGGAACAGATGGAATATCGGTCACACTGGGAACAGTCTGAATATCAGTTGCACTGGGAACAGGCAGAATATCAGTCACACTGGGAACAGTCGGAATATCAGTCGCACTGGGAACAGTCTGAATTACAGTCACACTGGTAACAGGCAGAATATCAGTCACACTGGGAGCAGGTGGAATATCAGTCACACTGGGAACAGACAGAACATCATTGACACTGGGAACAGGCAGAATATCAGTCACACTGGGAACAGTCTGAATATCAGTCGCACTGGGAACAGGCAGAATATCAGTCGCACAGGGAACATTCTGAGTATCCGACAATCTGGTAACAGTCTGAATATCAGTGATGCTGGGAAGAGTCAGAATTTTGATCACACTGGGAACAGTCAGAATATCCATCACACTGGGAACAGTCTGAATATCAGTCACACTGGGAACAGACGGAACATCAGTCACACTGGAAACAGGTGGAATAACGGTCACACTGGAAACAGGTGGAATAACGGTCACACTGGGAACAGTCTGAATATCAGTCACACTGGGAACAGTCTGAATATCGGTCACACTGGGAACAGTCTGAATATTAGTCACACTGGGAACAGGCGGAATATCAGTCACACTGAGAACAGTCTGAATATCGGTCACACTGGGAACAGTCTGAATATCAGTCACACTGGGAACAGGCGGAATATCAGTCACACTGAGAACAGTCTGAATATCAGTCACACGGGAACAGACGGAATATCAGTCATACTGAAATCAGTCTGAATATCAGTCACACGGGAACAGGCAGAATATCAGCCACACTGGGGACAGTCTACATATCAGTCACACTGGGAACAGATGGAATATCAGTCACACTGGGAACAGGCTGAATATCAGTCACACTGGGAACAGGTGGAATATCAGACACACTGGGAACAGGCTGAATATGAGTCACACTGGGAACAGGTGGAATATCAGTCGCACCGTGGACAGTGTGAATGTCAGTCACACTGGGAACATTCTGAATATCAGTCGCACTGGGAACAGGTGGAATATCAGACACACTGAGAACAGTCTGAATATCGGTCACACTGGGAACAGTCTGAATATCAGCCACACTGGGAACAGGCGGAAGATCAGTCACACTGAGAACAGTCTGAATATCAGTCACACGGGAACAGACGGAATATCAGTCATACTGAAATCAGTCTGAATATCAGTCACACGGGAACAGGCAGAATATCAGCCACACTGGGGACAGTCTACATATCAGTCACACTGGGAACAGATGGAATATCAGTCACACTGGGAACAGGCGGAATATCAGACACACTGGGAAGAGACGGAATATCAGTCACACTGGGAACAGGCTGAATATCAGTCACACGGAACAGTCGGAATATCAGTCACACTGGGAGCAGTCTGAATATGAGTCACACTGGGAACAGGCGGAATATCAGTCACACTGGGAACAGGCTGAATATCAGTCATACTGGGAACAGATGGAATATCGGTCACACTGGGAACAGGCGGAATATCAGTCAAACTGGGAACAGGTGGAATATCAGTCAAACTGGGAACAGGTGGAATATCAGTCGCACCGGGGACAGTGTGAATGACAGTCACACTAGGAACAGTCTTAATATCAGTCGCACTGGGAACAGGCAGAATATCAGTCGCACTGGGAACAGGCAGAATATCAGTTGCACTGGGAACAGTCTGAATATCAGTTGCACTGGGAACAGGCAGAATATCAGTCACACTGGGAACAGTCGGAATATCAGTCGCACCGGGGACAGTGTGAATGTCAGTCACACTGGGAACATTCTGAATATCAGTCGCACTGGGAACAGGTGGAATATCAGACCCACTGGGAAGAGACGGAATATCAGTCACACTGGGAACAGGCTGAATATCAGTCACACTGGGAGCAGGTGGAATATCAGTCACACTGGGAACAGACAGAACATCATTGACACTGGGAACAGGTGGAATATCAGTCACACTGGGAACAGTCTGAATATCAGTCATACTGGGAACAGATGGAATATCGGTCACACTGGGAACAGGCGGAATATCAGTCACACTGGGAACAGGCTGAATATCAGTCATACTGGGAACAGATGGAATATCGGTCACACTGGGAACAGGCGGAATATCAGTCACACTGGGAACAGGTGGAATATCAGTCGCACCGGGGACAGTGTGAATGTCAGTCACACTGGGAACAGTCTGAATATCAGTCGCACTGGGAACAGGCAGAATATCAGTCGCACTGGGAACAGGCAGAATATCAGTTGCACTGGGAACAGTCTGAATATCAGTTGCACTGGGAACAGGCAGAATATCAGTCACACTGGGAACAGTCGGAATATCAGTCGCACTGGGAACAGTCTGAATTACAGTCACACTGGTAACAGGCAGAATATCAGTCACACTGGGAGCAGGTGGAATATCAGTCACACTGGGAACAGACAGAACATCATTGACACTGGGAACAGGCGGAATATCAGTCACACTGGGAACAGTCTGAATATCAGTCGCACTGGGAACAGGCAGAATATCAGTCGCACAGGGAACATTCTGAGTATCCAACAATCTGGTAACAGTCTGAATATCAGTGAAGCTGGGAAGAGTCAGAATTTTGATCACACTGGGAACATTCGGAATATCAGTCACACTGGGAGCCGGTAGAATATCAGTCGCACTGGGAACAGTCTGAATATCCATCACATTGGGAACAGTCTGAATATCAGTCGCACTGAGAACAGTCTGAATATCAGTCACACTGGGAACAGTCTGAATATCAGTCACACTGGGAACAGGAGGAATATCAGTCACACTGGGAACAGCTGGAATATGAGTGTGGGATAGAGGGAAAGTTAGCCGATTGGATAGGTAACTGGCTGATCGAAGACAGAGGGTGGTGGTGGATGGAAAATTTTCGGATTGGAGGCAGGTTGCAAGCGGAGTGCCACAGGGGTCAGTGCTTGGCCCTCTGCTCTTTGTGATTTTTATTAATGACGTAGAGGAGGGGGCTGAAGGGTGGATCAGTAAATTTGCTGATGACTGCGGATAGTTGGGAATACTGCGGATAGTTGGGAATACTGCGGATAGTTGGGAACCTGTCTCGGGGGCAGGGAATTCATATGGTGTTCGTGGAAGTGGAAATGACTAGGGTTGGGAAGCATTTTCCGATCAGGGCCATTGTGATCTCCTGGACTCGTTTCGATCGCCTCAGGGGGTCGGAGAGGAATTTCCCAGATTTTTTTTCCCCATATTGGCCCTGGGGTTTTCACTCTGGGTTTTCGCCTCTCCCTGGAGATCACATGGTCTGGAATGGGGGGGTGGGGGTGAGTTAATAGGTTGTAATGAACAAAGCATCGTAGCTGTGAGGGACAGCTCGGTGGATAGGATATTGGTATGTAGATAGGCTGGAAAATTGGGCGGGGATCCTGGATTCAGGATTCATTCCTGGACCGGGGAGCGGCGCGGGCTTGGAGGGCCGAAGGGCCTGTTCCTGTGCTGTATTGTTCTTTGTTCTTTGTTCTTTGACACCAAGATTGGTGGAGTAGTGGATGAGGTGGAGGGCTGTTGTAGGCTGCAAAGAGACATATCAGTCACACTGGGAACAGGCGGAATATCAGTCACACTGGGAACAGGCTGAATATCAGTCATACTGGGAACAGATGGAATATCGGTCACACTGGGAACAGGCGGAATATCAGTCACACTGGGAACAGGTGGAATATCAGTCGCACCGGGGACAGTGTGAATGTCAGTCACACTGGGAACAGTCTGAATATCAGTCGCACTGGGAACAGGCAGAATATCAGTCGCACTGGGAACAGGCAGAATATCAGTTGCACTGGGAACAGTCTGAATATCAGTTGCACTGGGAACAGGCAGAATATCAGTCACACTGGGAACAGTCGGAATATCAGTCGCACTGGGAACAGTCTGAATTACAGTCACACTGGTAACAGGCAGAATATCAGTCACACTGGGAGCAGGTGGAATATCAGTCACACTGGGAACAGACAGAACATCATTGACACTGGGAACAGGCGGAATATCAGTCACACTGGGAACAGTCTGAATATCAGTCGCATTGGGAACAGGCAGAATATTAGTCGCACAGGGAACATTCTGAGTATCCGACAAATTGGCAACAGTCTGAATATCAGTGATGCTGGGAAGAGTCAGAATTTTGATCACACTAGGAACAGTCTGAATATCCATCACACTGGGAACAGTCTGAATATCAGTCACACTGGGAACAGACGGAACATCAGTCACACTGGAAACAGGTGGAATAACGGTCACACTGGAAACAGGTGGAATAACGGTCACACTGGGAACAGTCTGAATATCAGTCACACTGGGAACAGTCTGAATATCGGTCACACTGGGAACAGTCTGAATATTAGTCACACTGGGAACAGGCGGAATATCAGTCACTCTGAGAACAGTCTGAATATCGGTCACACTGGGAACAGTCTGAATATCAGTCACACTGGGAACAGGCGGAATATCAGTCACACTGAGAACAGTCTGAATATCAGTCACACGAGAACAGACGGAATATCAGTCATACTGAAATCAGTCTGAATATCAGTCACACGGGAACAGGCAGAATATCAGCCACACTGGGGACCGTCTACATATCAGTCACACTGGGAACAGATGGAATATCAGTCACACTGGGAACAGGCTGAATATCAGTCACACTGGGAACAGGTGCAATATCAGACACACTGGGAACAGGCTGAATATCAGTCATACTGGGAACAGATGGAATATCGGTCACACTGGGAACAGGCGGAATATCAGTCACACTGGGAACAGGTGGAATATCAGTCGCACCGGGGACAGTGTGAATGTCAGTCACACTGGGAACATTCTGAATATCAGTCGCACTGGGAACAGGTGGAATATCAGACCCACTGGGAAGAGACGGAATATCAGTCACACTGGGAACAGGTGGAATATCAGTCACACTGGGAACAGTCTGAATATCAGTCACACTGGGAGCAGTCTGAATATGAGTCACACTGGGAACAGGCGGAATATCAGTCACACTGGGAACAGGCTGAATATCAGTCATACTGGGAACAGATGAAATATCGGTCACACTGGGAACAGGCGGAATATCAGTCACACTGGGAACAGTCTGAATATCAGTCACACTGGGAGCAGTCTGAATATCAGTCACACTGGGAGCAGTCTGAATATGAGTCACACTGGGAACAGGCGGAATATCAGTCACACTGGGAACAGGCTGAATATCAGTCATACTGGGAACAGATGAAATATCGGTCACACTGGGAACAGGTGGAATATCAGTCACACTGGGAACAGTCTGAATATCAGTCACACTGGGAGCAGTCTGAATATGAGTCACACTGGGAACAGGCGGAATATCAGTCACACTGGGAACAGGCTGAATATCAGTCATACTGGGAACAGATGAAATATCGGTCACACTGGGAACAGGCGGAATATCAGTCACACTGGGAACAGGTGGAATATCAGTCGCACCGGGGACAGTGTGAATGTCAGTCACACTGGGAACAGTCTGAATATCAGTCGCACTGGGAACAGGCAGAATATCAGTCGCACTGGGAACAGGCAGAATATCAGTTGCACTGGGAACAGTCTGAATATCAGTTGCACTGGGAACAGGCAGAATATCAGTCACACTGGGAACAGTCGGAATATCAGTCGCACTGGGAACAGTCTGAATTACAGTCACACTGGTAACAGGCAGAATATCAGTCACACTGGGAGCAGGTGGAATATCAGTCACACTGGGAACAGACAGAACATCATTGACACTGGGAACAGGCGGAATATCAGTCACACTGGGAACAGTCTGAATATCAGTCGCACTGGGAACAGGCAGAATATCAGTCGCACAGGGAACATTCTGAGTATCCAACAATCTGGTAACAGTCTGAATATCAGTGAAGCTGGGAAGAGTCAGAATTTTGATCACACTGGGAACATTCGGAATATCAGTCACACTGGGAGCCGGTAGAATATCAGTCGCACTGGGAACAGTCTGAATATCCATCACATTGGGAACAGTCTGAATATCAGTCGCACTGAGAACAGTCTGAATATCAGTCACACTGGGAACAGTCTGAATATCAGTCACACTGGGAACAGGAGGAATATCAGTCACACTGGGAACAGCTGGAATATGAGTGTGGGATAGAGGGAAAGTTAGCCGATTGGATAGGTAACTGGCTGATCGAAGACAGAGGGTGGTGGTGGATGGAAAATTTTCGGATTGGAGGCAGGTTGCAAGCGGAGTGCCACAGGGGTCAGTGCTTGGCCCTCTGCTCTTTGTGATTTTTATTAATGACGTAGAGGAGGGGGCTGAAGGGTGGATCAGTAAATTTGCTGATGACTGCGGATAGTTGGGAATACTGCGGATAGTTGGGAATACTGCGGATAGTTGGGAACCTGTCTCGGGGGCAGGGAATTCATATGGTGTTCGTGGAAGTGGAAATGACTAGGGTTGGGAAGCATTTTCCGATCAGGGCCATTGTGATCTCCTGGACTCGTTTCGATCGCCTCAGGGGGTCGGAGAGGAATTTCCCAGATTTTTTTTCCCCATATTGGCCCTGGGGTTTTCACTCTGGGTTTTCGCCTCTCCCTGGAGATCACATGGTCTGGAATGGGGGGGTGGGGGTGAGTTAATAGGTTGTAATGAACAAAGCATCGTAGCTGTGAGGGACAGCTCGGTGGATAGGATATTGGTATGTAGATAGGCTGGAAAATTGGGCGGGGATCCTGGATTCAGGATTCATTCCTGGACCGGGGAGCGGCGCGGGCTTGGAGGGCCGAAGGGCCTGTTCCTGTGCTGTATTGTTCTTTGTTCTTTGTTCTTTGGCACCAAGACACCCAGGGCCTGATGGAATCTATCCAAGGCTGCTCAGGGAGACGAGAGGTGAAATCGTTGGGCCTCTGACGCAAATCTTTGTCTCGTCATTGGACACAGGTGAGGTCCCAGAGGATTGGAGGATAGCCAATGTGGTCCCGTTATTTAAGAAGGGTAGGAAGGATAACCCGGGTAATTATAGGCCGGTGAGCTTGACGTCCGTGGTGGGGAAGTTGTTGGAGAAGATTCTTAAAGATAGGATGTATGCGCATTTAGAAAGGAATAAACTCATTAACGATAGTCAACATGGTTTTGTGAGAGGGACGTCATGCCTCACGAACCTGGTGGTGTTTTTTGAAGAAGTGACCAAAATGGTTGACGAAGGAAGGGCCGTGGATGTTGTCTATATGGACTTTAGTAAAGCATTTGACAAAGTCCCTCATGGTTGGCTAGTGAAAAAGGTTGGATCCCATGGGATAAAGGGGGAGGTGGCTAGATGGGTGGAGAACTGGCTTGGTCATAGAAGACAGAGGGTGGTAGTGGAAGGGTCTTTTTCCGGCTGGAGGCCTGTGACTAGTGGTGTACCGCAGGGCTCTGTATTGGGACCTCTGCTGTTTGTGATTTATATAAATGATCTGGAAGAAGGAGTAACTGGGGTGATCAGTAAGTTTGCGGACGACACAAAACTGGCAGGACTTGCAGATAGTGAGGAACATTGTCAGAGGCTACAGAAGGATATAGATAGGCTGGAAATTTGGGCAAGGAAATGGCAGATGGAGTTCAATCCTGATAAATGCGAAGTGATGCATTTTGGTGGGAATAATGTAGGGAGGAGCTACACGATAAATGGAAGAACCATAAAGGGTGTAGAGACGCAGAGGGACCTGGGTGTGCAAGTCCACAGATCTTTGAAGGTGACGTCACAGGTGGAGAAGGTGGTGAAGAAGGCATATGGCATGCTTGCCTTTATAGGACGGGGCATAGAGTATAAAAGTTGGGGTCTGATGTTGCAGATGTATAGAACGTTGGTTCGGCCGCATTTGGAATACTGCGTCCAGTTCTGGTCACCACACTACCAGAAGGACGTGGAGGCTTTGGAGAGAGTACAGAGGAGGTTTACCAGGATGTTGCCTGGTATGGAGGGGCTTGGTTATGAGGAGAGATTGGGGAAACTGGGGTTGTTCTCCTTGGAAAGACGGAGGATGAGGGGAGACTTAATAGAGGTGTATAAAATTATGAAAGGCATAGATAGGGTGAACGGTGGGAAGCTTTTCCCCGGGTCGGTGGTGACGTTCACGAGGGGTCATAGGTTCAAGGTGAAGGGGGGGAGGTTTAACACAGATATCAGAAGGACATATTTCACACAGAGGGTCGTGGGGGCCTGGAATGTGTTGCCGGGCAAGGTGGTGGAGGCGGACACACTGGGAACGTTTAAGACTTATCTAGACAGCTATATGAACGGAGTGGGAATGGAGGGATACAAAAGAGTGGTCTAGTTTGGACCAGGGAGCGGCGCGGACTAATTGTTCCTGGTTTCTCGTTTCAAGGCTTCATTCTATGATCATCTTGCTGGTGCCAGTACAGAGTGAGACTGCGGATAGTTGGGAACCTGTCTCGGGGGCAGGGAATTCATATGGTGTTCGTGGAAGTGGAAATGACTAGCGTTGGGAAGCATTTTCCGATCGGGGCCATTGTGATCTCCTGGACTCGTTTCGATCGCCTCAGGGGGTCGGAGAGGAATTTCCCAGATTTTTTTTCCCCATATTGGCCCTGGGGTTTTTCACTCTGGGTTTTCGCCTCTCCCTGGAGATCACATGGTCTGGAATGGGGGGGTGGGGGTAAGTTAATAGGTTGTAATGAACAAAGCATCGTAGCTGTGAGGGACAGCTCGGTGGATAGGATATTGGTATGTAGATAGGCTGGAAAATTGGGCGGGGATCCTGGATTCAGGATTCAATCCTGGACCGGGGAGCGGCGCGGGCTTGGAGGGCCGAAGGGCCTGTTCCTGTGCTGTATTGTTCTTTGTTCTTTGTTCTTTGATTGGTGGAGTAGTGGATGAGGTGGAGGGCTGTTGTAGGCTGCAAAGAGACATATCAGTCACACTGGGAACAGGCAGAATATCAGTCACACTGGGAACAGGCTGAATATCAGTCATACTGGGAACAGATGGAATATCGGTCACACTGGGAACAGGCGGAATATCAGTCACACTGGGAACAGGTGGAATATCAGTCGCACCGGGGACAGTGTGAATGTCAGTCACACTGGGAACAGTCTGAATATCAGTCGCACTGGGAACAGGCAGAATATCAGTCGCACTGGGAACAGGCAGAATATCAGTCACACTGGGAACATTCTGAATATCAGTCGCACTGGGAACAGGTGGAATATCAGACCCACTGGGAAGAGACGGAATATCAGTCACACTGGGAACAGGCTGAATATCAGTCACACTGGGAACAGTCTGAATATCAGTCACACTGGGAGCAGTCTGAATATGAGTCACACTGGGAACAGGCGGAATATCAGTCACACTGGGAACAGGCTGAATATCAGTCATACTGGGAACAGATGGAATATCGGTCACACTGGGAACAGGCGGAATATCAGTCACACTGGGAACAGGTGGAATATCAGTCGCACCGGGGACAGTGTGAATGTCAGTCACACTGGGAACAGTCTGAATATCAGTCGCACTGGGAACAGGCAGAATATCAGTCGCACTGGGAACAGGCAGAATATCAGTTGCACTGGGAACAGTCTGAATATCAGTTGCACTGGGAACAGGCAGAATATCAGTCACACTGGGAACAGTCGGAATATCAGTCGCACTGGGAACAGTCTGAATTACAGTCACACTGGTAACAGGCAGAATATCAGTCACACTGGGAGCAGGTGGAATATCAGTCACACTGGGAACAGTCGGAATATCAGTCGCACTGGGAACAGGCAGAATATCTGTCGCACTGGGAACAGGCAGAATATCAGTTGCACTGGGAACAGTCTGAATATCAGTTGCACTGGGAACAGGCAGAATATCAGTCACACTGGGAACAGTCGGAATATCAGTCGCACTGGGAACAGTCTGAATTACAGTCACACTGGTAACAGGCAGAATATCAGTCACACTGGGAGCAGGTGGAATATCAGTCACACTGGGAACAGACAGAACATCATTGACACTGGGAACAGGCGGAATATCAGTCACACTGGGAACAGTCTGAATATCAGTCGCACTGGGAACAGGCAGAATATCAGTCGCACAGGGAACATTCTGAGTATCCGACAATCTGGTAACAGTCTGAATATCAGTGATGCTGGGAAGAGTCAGAATTTTGATCACACTGGGAACATTCGGAATATCAGTCACACTGGGAGCCGGTAGAATATCAGTCGCACTGGGAACAGTCTGAATATCCATCACACTGGGAACAGTCTGAATATCAGTCGCACTGAGAACAGTCTGAATATCAGTCACACTGGGAACAGGAGGAATATCAGTCACACTGGGAACAGCTGGAATATGAGTGTGGGATAGAGGGAAAGTTGGCCGATTGGATAGGTGACTGGCTGATCGAAGACAGAGGGTGGTGGTGGATGGAAAATTTTCGGATTGGAGGCAGGTTGCAAGCGGAGTGCCACAGGGATCAGTGCTTGGCCCTCTGCTCTTTGTGATTTTTATTAATGACTTAGAGGAGGGGGCTGAAGGGTGGATCAGTAAATTTGCTGATGACACCAAGGTTGATGGAGTAGTGGATGAGGTGGAGGGCTGTTGTAGGCTGCAAAGAGACATAGATAGGATGCAAAGCTGGGCTGAAAAATGGCAAATGGAGTTTAACCCTGATAAATGTGAGGTGATTCATTTTGGTAGGACTAATTTAAATGTGGATTACAGGGTCAAAGGTAGGGTTCTGAAGACTGTGGAGGAACAGAGAGATCTTGGTGTCCATATCCACAGATCTCTAAAGGTTGCCACTCAAGTGGATAGAGCTGTGAAGAAGGCCTATAGTGTGTTAGCTTTTATTAACAGGGGGTTGGAGTTTAAGAGCCGTGGGGTTATGCTGCAACTATACAGGACCTTGGTGAGACCACATTTGGAATATTGTGTGCAGTTCTGGTCACCTCACTATAAGAAGGATGTGGAAGCGCTGGAAAGAGTGCAGAGGAGATTTACCAGGATGCTGCCTGGTTTGGAGGGTAGGTCTTATGAGGAAAGGTTGAGGGAGCTAGGGCTGTTCTCTCTGGAGCGGAGGAGGCTGAGGGGAGACTTAATAGAGGTTTATAAAATGATGAAGGGGATAGATAGAGTGAACGTTCAAAGACTATTTCCTCGGGTGAATGGAGCTATTACAAGGGGGCATAACTATAGGGTTCATGGTGGGAGATATAGGAAGGATATCAGAGGTAGGTTCTTTACGCAGAGAGTGGTTGGGGTGTGGAATGGACTGCCTGCAGTGATAGTGGAGTCAGACACTTTAGAAACATTTAAGCGGTTATTGGATAGGCACATGGAGCACACCAGGATGATAGGGAGTGGGATAGCTTGATCTTGGTTTCAGATAAAGCTCGGCACAACATCGTGGGCTGAAGGGCCTGTTCTGTGCTGTACTGTTCTACGTTCTATTTTCTATATTCTATGAGTCACAGGGCAGGGCTGTGGGGAGAGAGCAGGGCAGTGGTATTGCTATGGGGAACTGTCTGAATATCAGTCACACTGGGAACAGTCTGAATATCAGTCACACTGGGAACAGTCTGAATATCAGTCACACTGGGAACAGTCTGAATATCAGTCACACTGGGAACAGTCTGAATATCAGTCACACGGGGAACAGTCTGAATTTCAGTCACACTGGGAACAGTCTGAATATCAGTCACACGGGGAACAGTCAGAATATCAGTCACACTGGGAACAGACGGAATATCAGTCACACTGGGAACAGTCGGAATATCAGTCACACTGGGAACAGGCGGAATATCAGCCACACTGGTAACAAATGGAATATCAGGCACATTGCAATCTCCCTGAACATCAATCATACAAAAATATCAGTCACTCAAGGAATACTGTCTGTCAGTAACATCTGGAATAGCTGGTGTGGTTGTTAAGACATCACATGTTATACTTTTATGAATTGTATATTGGTATGCTCACAATTTATAATCTGGCTGGGAATCCTTTGAGTATGCCCGAAACTGCCTTTCACCCTGAATCAACAAGAGCTGATATGACTGGTGCACTAACCCTGATAACAACTGTAAGGGAAGTATACAAAGGGCATCACAATGCATCTTGGCCAATGTGAGTTGATTCAGCTGCCAGGAAAAAGGAACCTGCAAAACCCCCAGAGTGTTTACAGGATGCTTATTCAGGAGGTGGACACACAGCATTCTGAAACCAATGGCTTTACCTGTGGCCGAGACCTGGCAGAGGGAATTCAGGACTCTAATGTTGAAATAGACCTCCCCAAAAGATGAATTTCGAATCCACCCAAGTCCACTCAAGCTCCTTAGGCAACCCCTTCTCAAGTAAGAACCTTTATATCCCAGGACATAGAACATAGAACATAGAACATTACAGCGCAGAACAGGCCCTTCGGCCCACGATGTTGCACCGACCAGTTAAAAAAAAAAAACTGTGACCCTCCAACCTAAACCAATTTCTTTTCGTCCATGAACCTATCTACGGATCTCTTAAACGCCCCCAAACTAGGCGCATTTACTACTGATGCTGGCAGGGCATTCCAATCCCTCACCACCCTCTGGGTAAAGAACCTACCCCTGACATCGGTTCTATAACTACCCCCCCTCAATTTAAAGCCATGCCCCCTCGTGCTGGATTTCTCCATCAGAGGAAAAAGGCTATCACTATCCACCCTATCTAAACCTCTAATCATCTTATATGTTTCAATAAGATCCCCTCTTAGCCGCCGCCTTTCCAGCGAAAACAATCCCAAATCCCTCAGCCTCTCCTCATAGGATCTCCCCTCCATACCAGGCAACATCCTGGTAAACCTCCTCTGCACCCTCTCCAAAGCCTCCACATCCTTCCTGTAATGTGGGGACCAGAACTGCACACAGTACTCCAAGTGCGGCCGCACCAGAGTTGTGTACAGTTGCAACATAACGCTACGACTCCTAAATTCAATCCCCCTACCAATAAACGCCAAGACACCATATGCCTTCTTAACAACCTTATCTACTTGATTCCCAACTTTCAGGGATCTATGCACACATACACCTAGATCCCTCTGCTCCTCCACACTATTCAAAGTCCTCCCGTTAGCCCTATACTCAACACAACTGTTATTCCTACCAAAGTGAATTACCTCACACTTCTCCGCATTAAACTCCATCCGCCACCTCTCGGCCCAACTTTGCAACCTGTCTAAGTCTTCCTGCAGACTACGACACCCTTCCTCACTGTCTACCACACCACCGACTTTGGTGTCATCAGCAAATTTGCTAATCCACCCAACTATACCCTCATCCAGATCATTAATAAATATTACAAACAGCAGTGGCCCCAAAACAGATCCCTGAGGTACACCACTTGTAACCGCACTCCATGATGAATATTTACTATCAACCACCACCCTCTGTTTCCTATCCGCTAGCCAATTCCTGATCCAATTTCCTAGATCACCCCCAATCCCATACATCTGCATTTTCTGCAGAAGCCTACCATGGTGAACCTTATCAAACGCCTTACTAAAATCCATATATACCACGTCCACTGCCTTGCCCCCATCCACCTCCTTGGTCACTTTCTCAAAAAACTCAATAAGGTTAGTAAGGCACGACCTACCTGCCACAAAACCATGCTGACTATCACCTATCAATTCATTACTCTCCAAATAACTATAAATCCTATCCCTTATAATTTTTTCCAACATCTTGCCGACAACAGAAGTGAGACTCACCGGTCTATAATTCCCGGGGAAGTCTCTGTTCCCCTTCTTAAACAATGGGACAACATTCGCTAACCTCCAATCTTCTGGTACTATACCAGAGGCCAACGACGACCTGAAGATCAGAGCCAGAGGCTCTGCAATCACTTCTCTTGCCTCCCAGAGAATCCTTGGATAAGGACGGAGGGAGTGGGGGGGGAATGGAGTGGGGGGGCGGGGGGGGGGGGGGGTGGCTGGGGGCTGGGCCGGGGGGGAGGGTGGCATCAGACACATGGGGAACACCACCACCTGCAAGCTCCCCCTCCGAGCCCCACACACACCATCCTGACTTGGAAATATATCGGCTGTTCCTTCACTGTCGCTGGGGTCAAAATCCTGGAACTCCCTCCCTAACAGCACTGTGGGTGTACCTACACCACACGGGACTGACTGATGTCCAATAACAATCCTGGAACTCCGTCCCTAACAGCATTGTGGGTGTACCTACACCACACAGGACTGACTGATATCCAATAACAGTCCTGGAGCTCCCTCCCTAACAGCACTGTGGGTGTACCTACACCACACGGGACTGACTGATATCCAATAACAGTCCTGGAGCTCCCTCCCTAACAGCACTGTGGGTGTACCTACACCACACGTGACTGACTGATATTCAATAACAGTCCTGGAGCTCCCTCCCTAACAGCACTGTGGGTGTGCCTACACCACACGGGACTGACTGATGTCCAATAACAATCCTGGAACTCCCTCCCTAACAGCACTGTGGGTGTACCTACACCACACGGGACTGACCGATGTCCAATAACAATCCTGGAACTCCCTCCCTAACAGCACTGTGGGTGTACCTACACCACACGGGACTGACTGATGTCCAATAACAGTCCTGGAGCTCCCTCCCTAACAGCACTGTGGGTGTACCTACACCACACGGACTCCAGTGGGTTCTAGAAGAAAGTGCACCAGCTCCTTCTTGAAGGACAATTGAGATAAATGCTGGTCCAATCCAGCGACACACACCCTGTGAACGAATAAAAGAAAATAAACCTTCCAGATCCTGGGACAGGGAAATGTCTTTGCTGATGCACTGAGTCAGGTTTAAACCTCAGAAATAAAATGCAGCAGGGAAGAGCCAGGGCCTGTGCCGTATATCTGAGGAGCTGGACGAATGAGAGAACGCATGCCTCCTTCTTCACTGTTCATTCTGCCTTTCCAAGAACGAATTTTAAAAATGAAATAGAATTAATTTTTCTCCAAGTGTCAGGCAGCTACAACCTCAATGCAGAAGTTTGAAAATATCCATGTCATCATGGTTAGCTTATCAAATGGTAAAAACTGGACAAGGACTTCAAAATGACTGAAGCCGTGCCTGGCTCTGATTCATTATTGGGGTCATTGAGAGAGCGGGGCAGTGGGATTAGTTTGGGGATTGATACAGGGCTATGGGGAGAGAGCAGGGCAGTGGGATTAGTTTGGGGATTGATACAGGGCTATGGGGAGAGAGCAGGGCAGTGGGATTAGTTTGGGGATTGATATAGGGCTGTGGGGAGAGAGCAGGGCAGTGGTATTGCTTTGGGATTGATACAGAGCTCTGGGGAGATTACGGGGCAGTGGGATTAGTTTGGGGATTGATACAGGGCTATGGGGAGAGAGCGGGGCAGTGGGATTACTTTGGGGATTGATACAGAGCTCTGGGGAGATCACGGGACAGTTAGATTAGTTGGGATTGATACAAGGGTATGGGGGCAGGGCGGGGCAGTGGGATTAATTTGAGGTTGATGCAGAGCCATTTTATGGGATTAATTTGGGTTTGATACAGGGCTATGGGGAGAGAGTGGGACAGTGGGATTAGTTTGGGGATTGATACAGGGCTATGGGGAGAGAGTGGGACAGTGGGATTAGTTTGGGGATTGATGCAGAGCTATGGGGAGAGAGTGGGACAGAGGGATTAGTTTGGGATTGATACAGGGCTATGAGTAGAGTGCAGGGCAGTGGGATTTATTTGCGGATTGATGCAGGGCTATGGGGAGAGAGCAGAGCAGTGGGATTAGTTTGGGGTCGAAACAGGGCTATGGGGAGAGAGCAGAGCAGTGGGATTAGTTTGGGATTGATGCAGAACTATGGGGAGAGAGCGGGGCAGTGGGATTAGTTTGGGATCGAAACAGGGCTATGGGGAGAGAGCAGAGCAGTGGGATTAGTTTGGGATTGATGCAGGGCTATGGGGAGAGAGCAGAGCAGTGGGATTAGTTTGGGATTGATGCAGGGCTATGGGGAGAGAGCAGGGCAGTGGGATTTATTTGCAGATTGATACAGGGCTATGGAGAGAGAGTGGAAAAATGGGATTAGTTTGGGATTGATACAGAGCTCTGGGGAGAGAGCAGGGCAGTGGGATTAAAGTACAAGGGGACCAATATACTTGCAGGGAGATCTGCTAGTGTTATTGGGGAGCGTTTAAACTAGATTTGCAGGGGGGTGGGAACCAGAGTGCCAGAGCAGATAGTGGAGCAGGGGTAAAAAGACAGGTTAGTTCAAGCAAAATCACAAATGGAAGGGTTGAGTGTGGTGGAAATAATCTTTTGAGGTGTGTCTATTTCAATGCCAGGAGTATTGTGGGGAAGGCAGATGAGCTGAAGGCGTGGATAGACACATGGAAATATGACATTATAGCCATTAGTGAAACTTGGCTACAGGAGGGGCAGGACTGGCAGCTCAATGTTCCAGGGTTCCAATGTTTCAGGCGGGATAGAGGCAGAGGGATAAAAGGTGGGGGGGTGGCATTGTTGGTCAGGGAAAATGTTACAGCGGTACTCAGGCAGGATAGATTAGGGAGCTTGTCTACAGAGGCCCTATGGGTGGAGCTGAGAAACAGGAAAGGTATGACCACATTAATGGGCTTGTATTATAGACCACCCAATTGTCAGCGAGAATTGGAGGAGCAAATCAGCGGAGAGATAGCTGACAACTGCAAGAAACACAAAGTTGTGATAGTAGGGGATTTTAATTTTCCACATATAGATTGGGACTCGCATACTGTTAAAAGGTTTAGACGGGGTAGAGTTTGTAAAATGTGTTCAGGAGAATTTTCTACATCAGTATATAGAGGTGCCAACTAGAGAGGATGCGATATTGGATCTCCTATTGGGAAATGAGTTAGGGCAGGTGATGGATGTGAATGTGAGGGAACACTTTGGATCCAGTGATCATAATGCCATTAGTTTCAACCTGATTATGGATAAGGATAGATCTGGTCCTCGGGTTGAAGTTCTGAACTGGAAAAAGGCCAAATTTGATGAAATGAGAAGGGATCTGGGAAGTGTGGATTGGCACAGGCTGTTCTCTGGTAAGGATGTAAATGGAAAGTGGGAGGCCTTCAAAGGAGAAATTTTGAGAGTGCAGAGTTTGTATGTTCCTGTCAGGATTAAAGGCAAAGTAAATAGGAATAAGGAACCTTGGTTCTCGAGGGAGATTGTAACACTGATTAAGAGGAAGAGAGAGTTGTATCAAATGTACAGGCAGCAAGGAGCAGATCAGATGCTCGAGGAGTATAAAAAGTGCAAGAAGTTACTTAAGAGGGAAATCAGGAGGGCTAAAAGAAGACATGAGGTTGCTTTGGCAGACAGAGTGAAGGAAAATCCAAAGAGCTTCTATAGGTATGTTAGGAGCAAAAGGATAGTGAGGGATAAAATTGGTCCTCTTGAAGACCAGAGTGGTAGACTGTGTATGGAACCAAAAGAGATGGGGGAGATACTGAATGGTTTTTTTTGCATCCGTATTTACTGAGGAAACGGGCATGGAGTCTACGGAAATAGGGCAAACAGGTAGGGAGGTCATGGAAACTTTACAGATTAAAGGGGAGGAGGTGCTCGCTGTCTTGAGGCAAATCAGAGTGGATAAATCCCCAGGACCGGACAGGGTATTCCCACGAACCTTGAGGGAAGCTAGTGTTGAACTTGCAGGGGCCCTGGCAGACATATTTAAAATGTCAGTATTCACGGGGGAGGTGCCGGATGATTGGAGGGTGGCTCATGCTGTTCCGTTGTTTAAAAAAGGTTCCAAAAGAAATCCGGGAAATTATAGGCCAGTAAGTTTGACGTCGGTGGTGGGCAAGTTATCGGAAGGTGTGATAAGGGATAGGATCTACAAATATTTGGATAGACAGGGACTTATTAGGGAGAGTCAACATGGCTTTGTGCGTGGTAGGTCATGTTTGACCAATCTATTAGAGTTTTTCGAGGAGGTTACCAGGAAAGTGGATGAAGGGAAGGCGGTGGATGTTGTCTACCTGGATTTCAGCAAGGCCTTTGACAAGGTCCCTCATGGGAGGTTAGTTAGGAAGGTTCAGTCGCTGGGTATACATGGGGAGGTAGTAAATTGGATTAGACACTGGCTCAATGGAAGAAGCCAGAAAGTGGTTGTGGAGGATTGCTTCTCTGAGTGGAGGCCTGTGACTAGTGGTGTGCCGCAGGGATCGGTGTTGGGTCCATTGTTGTTTGTCATCTATATCAATGATCTGGATGATGATGTGGTAAATTGGATCAGCAAGTTTGCTGATGATACAAAGATTGGAGGTGTAGTGGACAGTGAGGAAGGTTTTCAAAGCTTGCAGAGGGATTTGGACCAACTAGAAAAATGGGCTGAAAAATGGCAAATGGAATTTAACGCAGACAAGTGTGAGATATTGCACTTTGGAAGGACAAACCAAAGAAGAACGTACAGGGTAAATGGTAGGACTCTGAAGAGTGCAGTTGAACAGAGGGATCTGGGAATACAGGTACAGAATTCCCTAAAAGTGACGTCACAGGTGGATAGGGTCGTAAAGAGTGCCTTTGGTACATTGGCCTTTATAAATCGGAGTATCGAGTATAAAAGTTGGAGTGTTATGGTAAGGTTATATAATGATGTGGAGATGCCGGCGTTGGACTGGGGTAAACACAGTAAGAAGTTTAACAACACCAGGTTAAAGTCCAACAGGTTTATTTGGTAGCAAAAGCCACACAAGCTTTCGAAGCTCTAAGCCCCTTCTTCAGGTGAATTCCCACTCACCTGAAGAAGGGGCTTAGAGCTTCGAAAGCTTGTGTGGCTTTTGCTACCAAATAAACCTGTTGGACTTTAACCTGGTGTTGTTAAACTTCTTACAAGGTTATATAAGGCATTGGTGAGGCTGAATTTGGAGTATTGTGTACAGTTTTGGTCACCTAGTTACAGGAAGGATGTAAATAAGATTGAAAGAGTTCAGAGAAGGTTCACAGGGATGTTGCCGGGACTTGAGAAGCTGAGTTACAGAGAGAGATTGAATAGGTTGGGACTTTATTCCCTGGAGCGTAGAAGATTGAGGGGAGATTTGATAGAGGTGTATAAGATTTTGATGGGTATAGATAGAGTGAATGCAAGCAGGCTTTTTCCGCTGAGGCTAGGGGAGAAACAAACCAGAGGGCATGGGTTAAGGGTGAAAGGAGAAAAGTTTAAAGGGAATATTAGGGGGGGCTTCTTCACGCAGAGAGTGGTGGGAGTGTGGAATGAGCTGCCGGATAAAGTGGTAAATGCGGGGTCACTTTTAACATTTAAGAAAAACTTGGACGGGTTCATGGATGAGAGGGGTGAGGAGGGATATGGTCCAAGTGCAGGTCAGTGGGACTAGGCATAAAATGGTTCGGCACAGACAAGAAGGGCCAAAATGCCTGTTTCTGAGCTGTAATTTTCTATGGTTCTATGGTACTATTAGTTTGGGATTGATACAGGACTAAGGAAAAGAGTGGGGCAGTGGGATCATTTGGGATTGATACAGGGCTATGAGGAGAGTGCAGGGCAATAGGATTTATTTGCGGATTAATACAGGGCTATGGGGAGAGAGCAGAGCAGTGGGATTAGTTTGGGATTGATGCAGGGCTATGGGGAGAGAGCAGAGCAGTGGGATTAGTTTGGGATCGAAACAGGGCTATGGGGAGAGAGCAGGGCAGTGGGATTAGTTTGGGATCGAAACAGGGCTAGGAGGAGAGAGCGGGGCAGTGGGATTAATTTGGGGATTGATACAGGACTATGGTGAGAGAGCGGGGCAGTGGGATTAGTTTGGGATTGATACAGGACTATGGGGAGACTGCGGGATAGCGAGATTAGTTTGGGATTGATACAGGGCTATGGGGAGAGTGCAGAGCAGTGGGATTAGTTTGGGATTGATACAGGACTATGGGGAGAGTGTGGGGCAGTGGGATTAGTTTGGGATTAATACAGGGCTATGAGGAGAATGTGGGGAAGTGGAATTAATTTGGGGATTGATACAGGGCTATGGGGAGAGAGTGGGGCATTGGGATTAGTTTGGGATTGATACAGGGTTCTGGGGAGAGAGTGGAACAGTGGGATTAGTTGGAATTGATACAGGGCTCTGGGGAGAGTGTGGGCCAGTGGGATTAGTTTGGGATTGATACAGGACTATGGGGAGACTGTGGGATAGCGGGATTGGTTTCGGATTGATACAGGGCTATGGGGAGAGAGCGGGGCAGTGGGATTAGTTTGGGATTAATACAGGGCTATGGGGAGAGAGCAGGGCAGTGGGATTAGTTTGGGATTCATATAGGGCTGTGGGGAGAGAGTGGGGCAGTGGGATTAGTTTGGGGATTGATACAGGCTATGGGGAGAGAGCGGGGCAGTGGGAGTAGTTTGGGGATTGATACAGGGCTATGGGGAGAGAGCAGGGCAGTGGGATTAGTTTGGGATTGATACAGGACTATGGGGAGAGAGCGGGGCAGTGGGATTAGTTTGGGGATTGATACAGGGCTATGGGGAGATAGCGGGGCAGTGGGATTAGTTTGGGGATTGATACAGAGCTATGGGGGGAGAGCAGGGCAGTGGGATTAGTTTGGGATTGATACAGGCTATGGGGAGAGAGCAGGGCAGTGGGATTAGTTTGGGATTGATACAGGACTATGGGGAGAGAGTGGGGCAGTGGGAGTAGTTTGGGGATTGATACAAGGGTTTTGGGGAGGGAGTGGGACAGTGGGATTAGTTTGGGATTGATACAGGGCTATGGGGAGAGCGCAGGGCAGTGGGATTAGATTAGGATTGATACAGGGCTATGGGGAGAGAGCGGGACAGTGGGATTAATTTGAGGATTGATACAGGGTTATGGGGAGAGAGCGGGACAGTGGGATTAGTTTGGGATTAATACTGGGCTATGAGGAGAGTGTGGGGCAGTGGGATTAGTTTGGGATTGATACAGGACTATGGGGAGAGAGTGGGGCAGTGGGAGTAGTTTGGGGATTGATACAAGGGTTTTGGGGAGGGAGTGGGACAGTGGGATTAGTTTGGGATTGATACAGGACTAAGGGGAGAGAGCGGGGCAGTGGGATGAGTTTGGGATTGATACAGGACTATGGGGAGAGAGTGGGGCAGTGGGAGTAGTTTGGGGATTGACACAAGGGTTTTGGGGAGGGAGTGGGACAGTGGGATTAGTTTGGGATTGATACAGGGCTATGGGGAGAGAGTGGGGCAGTGGGATTAGATTAGGATTGATACAGGGCTATGGGGAGAGAATGGGACAGTGGGATTAGTTTGGTGATTGATACAAGGGTTTTGGGGTGGGAGTGGGACAGTGGGATTAGTTTGGGATTGATACAGGGCTATGGGGAGAGAGCGGGACAGTGGGATTAGTTTGGGATTGATACAGGGCTATGGGGAGAGAGTGGGGCAGTGGGATTCGTTTGGGATTGATACAGGACTATGGGGAGACTGCGGGATAGCGGGATTAGTTTGGGATTGATACAGGGCTGTGGGGAGGGAGCAGGGCAGTGGGATATATTTGCGGATTGATACAGGGCTATGGAGAGAGAGTGGAACAATGGGATTAGTTTGGGGATTGATACAGGGCTATGGGGAGAGAGCGGGGCAGTGGGATTAGTTTGGGGATTGATACAGGGCTATGGGGAGAGAGTGGGGCAGTGGGATTCGTTTGGGATTAATACAGGGCTACGAGGAGAGAGCGGGGCAGTGGGATTAGTTTGGGATTGATACAGGCTATGGGGAGAGAGCAGGGCAGTGGGATTAGTTTGGGATTGATACAGGACTATGGGGAGAGAGTGGGGCAGTGGGAGTAGTTTGGGGATTGATACAAGGGTTTTGGGGAGGGAGTGGGACAGTGGGATTAGTTTGGGATTGATACAGGGCTATGGGGAGAGCGCGGGGCAGTGGGATTAGATTAGGATTGATACAGGGCTATGGGGAGAGAGCGGGACAGTGGGATTAATTTGAGGATTGATACAGGGTTATGGGGAGAGAGCGGGACAGTGGGATTAGTTTGGGATTAATACTGGGCTATGAGGAGAGTGTGGGGCAGTGGGATTAGTTTGGGATTGATACAGGACTATGGGGAGAGAGTGGGGCAGTGGGAGTAGTTTGGGGATTGATACAAGGGTTTTGGGGAGGGAGTGGGACAGTGGGATTAGTTTGGGATTGATACAGGACTAAGGGGAGAGAGCGGGGCAGTGGGATGAGTTTGGGATTGATACAGGACTATGGGGAGAGAGTGGGGCAGTGGGAGTAGTTTGGGGATTGACACAAGGGTTTTGGGGAGGGAGTGGGACAGTGGGATTAGTTTGGGATTGATACAGGGCTATGGGGAGAGAGTGGGGCAGTGGGATTAGATTAGGATTGATACAGGGCTATGGGGAGAGAATGGGACAGTGGGATTAGTTTGGTGATTGATACAAGGGTTTTGGGGTGGGAGTGGGACAGTGGGATTAGTTTGGGATTGATACAGGGCTATGGGGAGAGAGCGGGACAGTGGGATTAGTTTGGGATTGATACAGGGCTATGGGGAGAGAGTGGGGCAGTGGGATTCGTTTGGGATTGATACAGGACTATGGGGAGACTGCGGGATAGCGGGATTAGTTTGGGATTGATACAGGGCTGTGGGGAGGGAGCAGGGCAGTGGGATATATTTGCGGATTGATACAGGGCTATGGAGAGAGAGTGGAACAATGGGATTAGTTTGGGGATTGATACAGGGCTATGGGGAGAGAGCGGGGCAGTGGGATTAGTTTGGGGATTGATACAGGGCTATGGGGAGAGAGTGGGGCAGTGGGATTCGTTTGGGATTAATACAGGGCTACGAGGAGAGAGCGGGGCAGTGGGATTAGTTTGCAGATTAATACAGGGCTATGGGGAGAGAGCAGAGCAGTGGGATTAGATTAGGATTGATGCAGTGATATTGGGAGAAAGTGGGAGAGTGGGATTAGTTTGTGTTTGATACAGGGCTACGAGGAGAGAGCGGGGCAGTGGGATTAGTTTGCAGATTAATACAGGGCTATGGAGAGAGAGTGGAACAATGGGATTAGTTTTGGATTGATACAGGGTTATGGGGAGAGTGTGGGGCAGTGGGATTCGTTTGGGATTAATACAGGGCTACGAGGAGAGAGCGGGGCAGTGGGATTAGTTTGGGGATTGATACAGGGCTATGGGGAGAGAGTGGGACAGTGGCATTAGTTTGGAGATTGATACAGGGCTATGGGGAGAGAGCAGGGCAGTGGGATTAGTTTGGGATCGAAACAGGGCTAGGAGGAGAGAGCGGGGCAGTGGGATTAATTTGGGGATTGATACAGGACTATGGTGAGAGAGCGGGGCAGTGGGATTAGTTTGGGATTGATACAGGACTATGGGGAGACTGCGGGATAGCGAGATTAGTTTGGGATTGATACAGGGCTATGGGGAGAGTGCAGAGCAGTGGGATTAGTTTGGGATTGATACAGGACTATGGGGAGAGTGTGGGGCAGTGGGATTAGTTTGGGATTAATACAGGGCTATGAGGAGAATGTGGGGAAGTGGAATTAATTTGGGGATTGATACAGGGCTATGGGGAGAGAGTGGGGCATTGGGATTAGTTTGGGATTGATACAGGGTTCTGGGGAGAGAGTGGAACAGTGGGATTAGTTGGAATTGATACAGGGCTCTGGGGAGAGTGTGGGCCAGTGGGATTAGTTTGGGATTGATACAGGACTATGGGGAGACTGTGGGATAGCGGGATTGGTTTCGGATTGATACAGGGCTATGGGGAGAGAGCGGGGCAGTGGGATTAGTTTGGGATTAATACAGGGCTATGGGGAGAGAGCAGGGCAGTGGGATTAGTTTGGGATTCATATAGGGCTGTGGGGAGAGAGTGGGGCAGTGGGATTAGTTTGGGGATTGATACAGGCTATGGGGAGAGAGCGGGGCAGTGGGAGTAGTTTGGGGATTGATACAGGGCTATGGGGAGAGAGCAGGGCAGTGGGATTAGTTTGGGATTGATACAGGACTATGGGGAGAGAGCGGGGCAGTGGGATTAGTTTGGGGATTGATACAGGGCTATGGGGAGATAGCGGGGCAGTGGGATTAGTTTGGGGATTGATACAGAGCTATGGGGGGAGAGCAGGGCAGTGGGATTAGTTTGGGATTGATACAGGCTATGGGGAGAGAGCAGGGCAGTGGGATTAGTTTGGGATTGATACAGGACTATGGGGAGAGAGTGGGGCAGTGGGAGTAGTTTGGGGATTGATACAAGGGTTTTGGGGAGGGAGTGGGACAGTGGGATTAGTTTGGGATTGATACAGGGCTATGGGGAGAGCGCAGGGCAGTGGGATTAGATTAGGATTGATACAGGGCTATGGGGAGAGAGCGGGACAGTGGGATTAATTTGAGGATTGATACAGGGTTATGGGGAGAGAGCGGGACAGTGGGATTAGTTTGGGATTAATACTGGGCTATGAGGAGAGTGTGGGGCAGTGGGATTAGTTTGGGATTGATACAGGACTATGGGGAGAGAGTGGGGCAGTGGGAGTAGTTTGGGGATTGATACAAGGGTTTTGGGGAGGGAGTGGGACAGTGGGATTAGTTTGGGATTGATACAGGACTAAGGGGAGAGAGCGGGGCAGTGGGATGAGTTTGGGATTGATACAGGACTATGGGGAGAGAGTGGGGCAGTGGGAGTAGTTTGGGGATTGACACAAGGGTTTTGGGGAGGGAGTGGGACAGTGGGATTAGTTTGGGATTGATACAGGGCTATGGGGAGAGAGTGGGGCAGTGGGATTAGATTAGGATTGATACAGGGCTATGGGGAGAGAATGGGACAGTGGGATTAGTTTGGTGATTGATACAAGGGTTTTGGGGTGGGAGTGGGACAGTGGGATTAGTTTGGGATTGATACAGGGCTATGGGGAGAGAGCGGGACAGTGGGATTAGTTTGGGATTGATACAGGGCTATGGGGAGAGAGTGGGGCAGTGGGATTCGTTTGGGATTGATACAGGACTATGGGGAGACTGCGGGATAGCGGGATTAGTTTGGGATTGATACAGGGCTGTGGGGAGGGAGCAGGGCAGTGGGATATATTTGCGGATTGATACAGGGCTATGGAGAGAGAGTGGA
Organism: Mustelus asterias; assembly: GCF_964213995.1. NCBI lineage: Eukaryota > Metazoa > Chordata > Chondrichthyes > Carcharhiniformes > Triakidae > Mustelus > Mustelus asterias. The sequence continues at coordinate 363,271 of NW_027590325.1, read as the reverse complement.
ACAATGGGATTAGTTTGGGGATTGATACAGGGCTATGGGGAGAGAGCGGGGCAGTGGGATTAGTTTGGGGATTGATACAGGGCTATGGGGAGAGAGTGGGGCAGTGGGATTCGTTTGGGATTAATACAGGGCTACGAGGAGAGAGCGGGGCAGTGGGATTAGTTTGGGATTGATACAGGCTATGGGGAGAGAGCAGGGCAGTGGGATTAGTTTGGGATTGATACAGGACTATGGGGAGAGAGTGGGGCAGTGGGAGTAGTTTGGGGATTGATACAAGGGTTTTGGGGAGGGAGTGGGACAGTGGGATTAGTTTGGGATTGATACAGGGCTATGGGGAGAGCGCGGGGCAGTGGGATTAGATTAGGATTGATACAGGGCTATGGGGAGAGAGCGGGACAGTGGGATTAATTTGAGGATTGATACAGGGTTATGGGGAGAGAGCGGGACAGTGGGATTAGTTTGGGATTAATACTGGGCTATGAGGAGAGTGTGGGGCAGTGGGATTAGTTTGGGATTGATACAGGACTATGGGGAGAGAGTGGGGCAGTGGGAGTAGTTTGGGGATTGATACAAGGGTTTTGGGGAGGGAGTGGGACAGTGGGATTAGTTTGGGATTGATACAGGACTAAGGGGAGAGAGCGGGGCAGTGGGATGAGTTTGGGATTGATACAGGACTATGGGGAGAGAGTGGGGCAGTGGGAGTAGTTTGGGGATTGACACAAGGGTTTTGGGGAGGGAGTGGGACAGTGGGATTAGTTTGGGATTGATACAGGGCTATGGGGAGAGAGTGGGGCAGTGGGATTAGATTAGGATTGATACAGGGCTATGGGGAGAGAATGGGACAGTGGGATTAGTTTGGTGATTGATACAAGGGTTTTGGGGTGGGAGTGGGACAGTGGGATTAGTTTGGGATTGATACAGGGCTATGGGGAGAGAGCGGGACAGTGGGATTAGTTTGGGATTGATACAGGGCTATGGGGAGAGAGTGGGGCAGTGGGATTCGTTTGGGATTGATACAGGACTATGGGGAGACTGCGGGATAGCGGGATTAGTTTGGGATTGATACAGGGCTGTGGGGAGGGAGCAGGGCAGTGGGATATATTTGCGGATTGATACAGGGCTATGGAGAGAGAGTGGAACAATGGGATTAGTTTGGGGATTGATACAGGGCTATGGGGAGAGAGCGGGGCAGTGGGATTAGTTTGGGGATTGATACAGGGCTATGGGGAGAGAGTGGGGCAGTGGGATTCGTTTGGGATTAATACAGGGCTACGAGGAGAGAGCGGGGCAGTGGGATTAGTTTGCAGATTAATACAGGGCTATGGGGAGAGAGCAGAGCAGTGGGATTAGATTAGGATTGATGCAGTGATATTGGGAGAAAGTGGGAGAGTGGGATTAGTTTGTGTTTGATACAGGGCTACGAGGAGAGAGCGGGGCAGTGGGATTAGTTTGCAGATTAATACAGGGCTATGGAGAGAGAGTGGAACAATGGGATTAGTTTTGGATTGATACAGGGTTATGGGGAGAGTGTGGGGCAGTGGGATTCGTTTGGGATTAATACAGGGCTACGAGGAGAGAGCGGGGCAGTGGGATTGGTTTGGGGATTGATACAGGGCTATGGGGAGAGAGTGGGACAGTGGCATTAGTTTGGAGATTGATACAGGGCTATGGGGAAAGTGTGGGGCAATGGGATTAGTTTGTGATTGATACAGGACTATGGGGAGAGAGTGGGGCAGTGGGATTAGTTTGGGGATTGATACAGGACTATGGGGAGAGAGCGGGGCAGTGGGATTAGTTTGGGAATTGATACAGGGCAATGGGGAGAGAGCAGGGCAGTGGGAGTAGTTTGGGATTAATACAGAGCTATAGGGAGAGAGCGGGGCAGTGGGATTAGTTTGGGATTGATACAGGGCTATGGGGAGAGAGCAGGGCAGTGGGATTAGTTTGGGATTGATACTGAGCTATGGGAAGAGAGCGGTGCATGGAATTAGTTCGGGATTGATACAAGGCCATGGGGATCGAGTGGGGCAGTGGGGTTAGTTTGGGATTGATACAGGGCTATGGGGGGAGCATTGGACAATGGGATTAGTTTGAGGAATTATGCTTTGAACCCAAGGGAATAGGGGAGATCCGAAATGAATACTTTGCATCGGTATTCAAGAAGGGGAGGGACATGTTAACCGGGAGTGTCTCGGAGGGAAGGGTTGACCCGTTAGCGAAAATCTCCATTACAAGGGAGGAAGTGTTAGGTTTTTCAGGAACATTAAAACTGACAAAGCCCCAGGGCCTGATGGCATCTATCCTAGACTGCTCAGACGAGAGATGTAATTGCTGGGCCTCTGACGGAAATCTTTGTCGCTTCTTTGGACACAGGTGAGGTCCCTGAGGATTGGAGGATAGCGAATGAGGTCCCGTTGTTAAGAAGGGTAGCAGGGATAACCCAGATATTTATAGGCCGGTGAGCTTGACGTCCGTGGTAGGGAAGTTGTTGGAGAGGATTCTTAGAGACAGGATGCGCATTTAGAACAGAACAATCTCATTAGTGACAGACAGCATGGTTTTGTAAGAGGGAGGTCGTGCCTTACAAATTTGGTGGAGTTTTTTGAGGAAGTGACAAAAACGGTTGATGAAGGAAGGGCCGTGGATGTCGGCTATATGGATTTAAGTAAGGCATTTGACAAAGTCCCACATGGCAGGTTGGTTAAGAAGGTTAAGGCTCATGGGATACAAGGAGAAGTGGCTAGATGGGTGGAGAACTAGCTTGGCCATAGGAGTCATGATGTGGAGATGCCGGCGTTGGACTGGGGTAAACACAGTAAGAGTTTTAACAACACCAGGTTAAAGTCCAACAGGTTTATTTGGTAGCAAATACCATTAGCTTTCAGAGCGCTGTTCCTTCGTCAGATGGAGTGGATTTCCATGAACACTCTTACTGTGTTTGGCCATAGGAGACAGAGGGTAGTGGTCGAAGGGTCTTTTTCCGGCTGGAGGTCTGTGACCAGTGGTGTTCCGCAGGGCTCTGTACTGGGACCTCTGCTATTTGTGATATATATAAATGATTTGGAAGAAGGTGTAACTGGTGTAATCAGCAAGTTTGCGGATGACACGAAGATGGCTGGACTTGCGGATAGTGATGAGCATTGTCGGGCAATACAGCAGGATATAGATAGGCTGGAAAATTGGGCGGAGAGGTGGCAGATGGAATTTAATCCAGATAAATGCGAAGTGATGCATTTTGGAAGAAATAATGTAGGGATGAGTTATACAATAAATGGCAGAGCCATCAAGAGTATAGAAACACAGAGGGATCTAGGTGTGCAAGTCCACAAATCCTTGAAGGTGGCAACACAGGTGGAGAAGGTGGTGAAGAAGGCATATGGTATGCTTGCCTTTATAGGACGGGGTATAGAGTATAAAAGCTGGAGTCTGATGATGCAGCTGTATAGAACGCTGGTTAGGCCACATTTGGAGTACTGCGTCCAGTTCTGGTCGCCGCACTACCAGAAGGACATGGAGACGTTAGAGAGAGTGCAGAGAAGGTTTACCAGGATGTTGCCTGGTATGGAGGGTCTTAGCTATGAGGAGAGATTGGGTGAACTGGGGTTGTTCTCCCTGGAAAGACGGAGAATGAGGGGAGATCTAATAGAGGTGTACAAGATTATGAAGGGGATAGATAGGGTGAATGGTGGGAAGCTTTTTTCCCAGATCAGAAGTGACGATCACGAGGGGTCACGGGCTCAAGGTGAGAGGGGCGAAGTATAACTCAGATATTAGAGGGATGTTTTTTACACAGAGGGTGGTGGAGGCCTGGAATGCGCTGCCAAAAAGTAGGGTGGTGGAGGCAGGCACGCTGACATCGTTTAAGACTTCCCTGGATAGTCACATGAGCAGCCTGGGAATGGAGAGATACAAATGATTGGTCTAGTTGGACCAAGGAGCGGCACAGACTTGGAGGGCTGAAGGGCCTGTTTCCTGTGCTGTACTGTTCTTTGTTCGTTTTGTATACAGGGATATGGGGAGAGAGCGGTGCAGTGGGATTAGTTTGGGGATTGATACAGGTCTATGGGGAGAGGGTGGAGCAGTGGGATTAGTTTGGGATTGATGCAGGGCTATGGGGAAGGAGCGGGGCAGTGGGATTATTCTGAGGTTGCTATGGGCTATGGGGAGAGGGCCGTTTTGTGGGATTTATTTTGGGATTGATACAGGGCTATGGGGAGGGAGTGTGACAGTGAGATTTATTTTGGGATTGATACAGGGCTATGGGTGTAAATTTCAGGGCAATCCTCCATACGTTAAAGGACTCAGAAGAAATCTTGACAGTTTAAAAGTGACCCACTCTGGCTGCTGCCTGATGGGAAGCTTCCCAGAAGGCTCGGCAGGACAAGCATAGCCGGCCTCGGACTGGGATAGGAAAGGTGTGAGCCAGCCTTGAATATTCAAGCGGCCAGTGGAAGTAGAAAGGCAGACACACCTGTGATCTAATCATTGGAACAAAGGCAGATGGAGACCAGCAGACGAATAAGTAAACAAATCAGCGGGGGGCAATGGCCATGGAAATCGGCCCATCCCCAGAAGACAAGAAAGACCCAATCCCACTAGTGGGATACCATTCAGGAAGCTCCGGAGAGACATCGGAAGGACATTAAAATATCAATCAAGGCAGTTTCAGCCTTTGGTGTTTTGACTTGACTCAATTTAAACCAAGACTGCGGGTGATCGAAAGATGTGGAGATGCCGGCGTTGGACTGGAGTAAGCACAGTAAGAAGTCTCACAACACCAGGTTAAAGTCCAACAGGTTTATTTGGTAGCAAATACCATAAGCTTTCGGAGCGCTGCCCCTTCGTCAGATGGAGTGGATATCTGTTCTCCAACAGTGCACAGACACAGAAATCAAGTTACAGAATACTGATTAGAATGCAAATCTCTACAGCCAGCCAGGCTGATCACAGAGGTGATCGAAAGCCCATTGTCTGTGAAAGCATCTACGGGGGCGGAGTCGATCGGACCCTTTTGAAAAGTCAAGACTTAAAAGATACAGGTTCAAGGCAGAAGGGCTTTTTTCAGTGTTTCAGTGCTTCAGGTCTCACAGGCATTGCAGAGTTGTTTTCAGAGTCGCGGTGGTTGAAAGCCATTTTGGAAAAGTGAGCTGGAGAGTGTGGCTGTTTGAATGGGCAGAAGTCAGGAGCAAGAGAAGCAGACAAGCAAGAAGGAGCCCTCTTCCAGAATCGCAAGCTGAGAAGCAGACAAGCAGGATCGAGCTCTCTTCAGTTTCCACCCTGCACTAAGACATTCGAGCCGACCACAACGGAACCCCTTTTCGGACTGTGAGTATCCCAGCCAACCTTGTGAAGTTCCCGAGGATAGGATAGGGGTTGAGGGAAAGGGGAGGGGTGGTGTATGGTAATTTTAAAGTTCAGTAATCTTGTTTTGAACTGTGTAAAGTAAGATTTTACTTGTGTCCGTTAGCATTTCTCCCATAGTGATAGCATAAAGCATAAGTTTTATTCATGTGTGGTGGGGTGTTGGTGAGGTTGATTCTATTGTTAAATAAATCACTGCAAGTTTTGAAACTAGTTTTGGAGTTCGTCTTGCCTCTTGGTCTCTCATCAACGCACTCTGGCGAGGTCACAGTTTCAATATCCCTTACCATAAATCCGGAGTCCAGAACAGAGGGTGATCTGAGCGATTCGAACCCGCTCACTCCAGGGAGGCTGCTGGTCAGGAGATAAAGGACAGAGTCTCTCTGTTTCTCTCTCTCGGGAACCCACTCGAGTGGTGTGGGTGCAGGGTGGCCGTTGTCCCACCGACAAGGGAGAGAATCACTCGGGCCTTGGTGGTGGTTCTGGTATAGCTGTGTGATATAAGGATCAGGTTACCGGCCAGGTATAAACGGTGAGCCTGGTTCAGCGCTCTCTCTCTCCTGCGGGGCTGCCCCAGTGCGGCATTCCCTGACCGTTTGGAAGTTGTAGGAGAGAGACACTCACAGATATCGGCAGACCCCCAAATACCGGCCCGCAAGTGGAGTAAAAAGGAAGATCCCGCTACAGGGGGGGAGAGTGAGGAAGTGGGATTAGTTTGGGGATTGATTCAGGGCTATGGGAAGAGTGCGGGGCAGTGGGATTAGTTTGGGGATTGATACAGGGCTATGGGAAGAGTGCGGGGCAGTGGGATTATTTTGGGATTGATACAGGTCTATGGGGAGTGAGCGGGACAGTGGGATTAGTTTGGGGATTGATACAGGGCTATGGGGAGAGAGCGGGGCAGTGGGATTAGTTTGGGGATTGATACAGGGCTATGGGGGGAGCATTGGACAATGGGATTAGTTTGAGGAATTATGCTTTGAACCCAAGGGAATAGGGGAGATCCGAAATGAATACTTTGCATCGGTATTCAAGAAGGGGAGGGATATGTTAACCGGGAGTGTCTCGGAGGGAAGGGTTGACCCGTTAGAGAAAATCTCCACTACAAGGGAGGAAGTGTTAGGTTTTTCAGGAACATTAAAACTGACAAAGCCCCAGGGCCTGATGGCATCTATCCTAGACTGCTCAGACGAGAGATGTAATTGCTGGGCCTCTGACGGAAATCTTTGTCGCTTCTTTGGACACAGGTGAGGTCCCTGAGGATTGGAGGATAGCGAATGAGGTCCCGTTGTTAAGAAGAGTAGCAGGGATAACCCAGATATTTATAGGCCGGTGAGCTTGACGTCCGTGGTAGGGAAGTTGTTGGAGAGGATTCTTAGAGACAGGATGCGCATTTAGAACAGAACAATCTCATTAGTGACAGACAGCATGGTTTTGTAAGAGGGAGGTCGTGCCTTACAAATTTGGTGGAGTTTTTTGAGGAAGTGACAAAAACGGTTGATGAAGGAAGGGCCGTGGATGTCGGCTATATGGATTTAAGTAAGGCATTTGACAAAGTCCCACATGGCAGGTTGGTTAAGAAGGTTAAGGCTCATGGGATACAAGGAGAAGTGGCTAGATGGGTGGAGAACTAGCTTGGCCATAGGAGTCATGATGTGGAGATGCCGGCGTTGGACTGGGGTAAACACAGTAAGAGTTTTAACAACACCAGGTTAAAGTCCAACAGGTTTATTTGGTAGCAAATACCATTAGCTTTCGGAGCGCTGTTCCTTCGTCAGATGGAGTGGATTTCCATGAACACTCTTACTGTGTTTGGCCATAGGAGACAGAGGGTAGTGGTCGAAGGGTCTTTTTCCGGCTGGAGGTCTGTGACCAGTGGTGTTCTGCAGGGCTCTGTACTGGGACCTCTGCTATTTGTGATATATATAAATGATTTGGAAGAAGGTGTAACTGGTGTTATCAGAAAGTTTGCGGATGACACGAAGATGGCTGGACTTGCGGATAGTGATGAACATTGTCGGGCAATACAGCAGGATATAGATAGGCTGGAAAATTGAGCGGAGAGGTGGCAGATGGAATTTAATCCAGATAAATGCGAAGTGATGCATTTTGGAAGAAATAATGTAGGGAGGAGTTATACAATAAATGGCAGAGCCATCAAGAGTATAGAAACACAGAGGGATCTAGGTGTGCAAGTCCACAAATCCTTGAAGGTGGCAACACAGGTGGAGAAGGTGGTGAAGAAGGCATATGGTATGCTTGCCTTTATAGGACGGGGTATAGAGTATAAAAGCTGGAGTCTGATGATGCAGCTGTATGGAACGCTGGTTAGGCCACATTTGGAGTACTGCGTCCAGTTCTGGTCGCCGCACTACCAGAAGGACATGGAGGCGTTAGAGAGAGTGCAGAGAAGGTTTACCAGGATGTTGCCTGGTATGGAGGGTTTTAGCTATGAGGAGAGATTGGGTGAACTGGGGTTGTTCTCCCTGGAAAGTCGGAGAACGAGGGGAGATCTAATAGAGGTGTACAAGATTATGAAGGGGATAGATAGGGTGAACGGTGGGAAGCTTTTTCCCAGATCAGAAGTGACGATCACGAGGGGTCACAGGCTCAAGGTGAGAGGGGCGAAGTATAACTCAGATATTAGAGGGATGTTTTTTACACAGAGGGTGGTGGAGGCCTGGAATGCGCTGCCAAGTAGGGTGGTGGAGGCAGGCACGCTGACATCGTTTAAGACTTCCCTGGATAGTCACATGAGCAGCCTGGGAATGGAGAGATACAAATGATTGGTCTAGTTGGACCAAGGAGCGGCACAGACTTGGAGGGCTGAAGGGACTGTTTCCTGTGCTGGTAGGAATAACAGATGTGTTGAGTATAGGGCTAACGGGAGGACTTTGAATAGTGTGGAGGAGCAGAGGGATCTAGGTGTATGTGTGCATAGATCCCTGAAAGTTGGGAATCAAGTAGATAAGGTTGTTAAGAAGGCATATGGTGTCTTGGCGTTTATTGGCAGGGGGATTGAATTTAGGAGTCGTAGCGTTATGTTGCAACTGTACACAACTCTGGTGCGGCCGCACTTGGAGTACTGTGTGCAGTTCTGGTCCCCACATTACAGGAAGGATGTGGAGGCTTTGGAGAGGGTGCAGAGGAGGTTTACCAGGATGTTGCCTGGTATGGAGGGGAGATCCTATGAGGAGAGGCTGAGGGATTTGGGATTGTTTTCGCTGGAAAGGCGGCGGCTAAGAGGGGATCTTATTGAAACATATAAGATGATTAGAGGTTTAGATAGGGTGGATAGTGATAGCCTTTTTCCTCTGATGGAGAAATCCAGCACGAGGGGGCATGGCTTTAAATTGAGGGGGGGTAGTTATAGAACCGATGTCAGGGGTAGGTTCTTTACCCAGAGGGTGGTGAGGAATTGGAATGCCCTGCCAGCATCAGTAGTAAATGCGCCTAGTTTGGGGGTGTTTAAGAGATCCGTAGATAGGTTCATGGACGAAAAGAAATTGGTTTAGGTTGGAGGGTCACAGTTTTTTTTTTAACTGGTCGGTGCAACATCGTGGGCCGAAGGGCCTGTTCTGCGCTGTAATGTTCTATGTTCTATGTTCTACTGTTCTTTCTTCGTTTTGTATACAGGGATATGGGGAGAGAGCGGTGCAGTGGGATTAGTTTGGGGATTGATACAGGTCTATGGGGAGAGGGTGGAGCAGTGGGATTAGTTTGGGATTGATGCAGGGCTATGGGGAAGGAGCGGGGCAGTGGGATTATTCTGAGGTTGCTACGGGCTATGGGGAGAGAGCCGTTTTGTGGGATTTATTTTGGGATTGATACAGGGCTATGGGGAGGGAGTGTGACAGTGGGATTAATTTGGGGATTGATACAGGGCTATGGGTGTAAATTTCAGGGCAATCCCCCATACGTTAAAGGACTCAGAAGAAATCTTGACAGTTTAAAAGTGATCCACTCTGGCTGTGCCTGATGGGAAACTTCCCAGAAGGCTCGGCAGGACAAGCATAGCCGGCCTCGGACTGGGATAGGAAAGGTGTGAGCCAGCCTTGAATATGCAAGCGGCCAGTGGAAGTAGAAAGGCAGACACACCTGTGATCTAATCATTGGAACAAAGGCAGATGGAGACCAGCAGACGAATAAGTAAACAAATCAGCGGGGGGCAATGGCCATGGAAATCGGCCCATCCCCAGAAGACAAGAAAGACCCAATCCCACTAGTGGGATACCATTCAGGAAGCTCCGGAGAGACATCGGAAGGACATTAAAATATCAATCAAGGCAGTTTCAGCCTTTGGTGTTTTGACTTGACTCAATTTAAACCAAGACTGCGGGTGATCGAAAGATGTGGAGATGCCGGCGTTGGACTGGGGTAAACACAGTAAGAAGTCTCACAACACCAGGTTAAAGTCCAACAGGTTTATTTGGTAGCAAATACCATAAACTTTCGGAGCGCTGCCCCTTCGTCAGATGGAGTGGATATCTGTTCTCCAACAGTGCACAGACACAGAAATCAAATTACAGAATACTGATTAGAATGCAAATCTCTACAGCCAGCCAGGCTGATCACAGAGGTGATCGAAAGCCCATTGTCTGTGAAAGCATATACGGGGGCGGAGTCGATCGGACCCTTTTGAAAAGTCAAGACTTAAAAGATACAGGTTCAAGGCAGAAGGGGTTTTTTCAGTGCTTCAGTGCTTCAGGTCTCACAGGCATTGCAGAGTTGTTTTCAGAGTCGCGGTGGTTGAAAGCCATTTTGGAAAAGTGAGCTGGAGAGTGTGGCTGTTTGAATGGGCAGAAGTCAGGAGCAAGAGAAGCAGACAAGCAAGAAGGAGCCCTCTTCCAGAATCGCAAGCTGAGAAGCAGACAAGCAGGATCGAGCTCTCTTCAGTTTCCACCCTGCACTAAGACATTCGAGCCGACCACAACGGAACCCCTTTTCGGACTGTGAGTATCCCAGCCAACCTTGTGAAGCTCCCGAGGATAGGATAGGGGTTAAACTTTAACCTGTGCTTAATGCTCCCTCCACCCACATTGTCTGTATCTTTAAGACCTGGTTGGCTGTAGGGATTCGCATTCTAATCAGTATTCTGTAACTTGATTTTTGTGTCTCTGCGCCCTGTTTGAGAGCAGATTTCCACTCCATCTGACGAAGGAGCAGCGCTCCGAAAGCTAATAGTGTTTGCTACCAAATAAACCTGTTGGACTTTAACCTGGTGTTGTTAAAACTCTTACTGTGTTCAACCCAGTCCAACGCTAGCATCTCCACATCCTTTGGGCAAGCCAGTTCTGGATCCACAGGGCAGCAGCCCCTTGGATCCCATGCCCTCTCACTTTTTCTAGAAGCCTCGCATGGGGGACCTTATCGAATGCCTTGCTAAAATCCATATAAACCACATCTACCGCTTTCCCTTTGTCAATGTGTTTAGTTACATTTTCTAAGAACTCCACCAGGCTCGTAAGGCACGATTTGCCTTTGACAAAGCCGTGCTGAGTATTCTTGAGCATACTAAACCTCTCTAAATGCTCATAAATCTTATCCCTCAGGATCGTCTCCATCAGCTTACCAACCACTGAGGTTAGACTCACCGGTCGGTAATTTCCTGGGCTATCCCTATTCCCTTTCTTGAAAATAGGAACCACATCCGCAATCCTCCGGCACCTCCCCCATCTCCATCGACGATGCAAAGATCATCGCCAGAGGCTCTGCAATCTCTTCCCTCGCCTCCCACAGTAACCTGGGGTACATCCCATCCGGACCCGGCGACTTATCTATCTTGATGCCATTCAAAGATTCCAGCACGACCTCTTTGTTAAAGTCCACATACTCAATCCTTTCAGTCCACCGCACACCCGCAGTACATCCACCCAGGTCCTTCTCCTCTGTGAAAACCGAGGCAAAATACTCATTGAGCACCTCTGCCATTTCTACTGGTTCCATACAGGTTTTCCCGCCTTCACCTTTTATGGGCCCTATTCCTTCACGTCTCATCCTTTTACTCTTCACATATTTATAGAACGCCTTAGGGTTTTTCTTAATCCTACCTGCCAAGGCCTTCTCGTGACCCCTTCTGGCTCTCCTAATTTCCTTCTTTAGTCCCTTCCTACAAGCCGTATACTCATCTCGATCCCTATCTTTGCCAAGCTCTCTGAACCTTTTGTACGCTTTCCTTTTCTTCTCGACTAGGTCCCGCACAGCTTTCGTGCACCACGGTTCCTTTAACCTACCAACTCCTCCCTGTCTGCTCGGAACGTTGTCCTGTAGAACTCTAGACAGACATTCCTTGAAAAACTGCCACCTCTCTTCAGTACATTTCCCCAAGAATACCTCCTTCCAATTTACTCCTCTAATTTGCTGCCTTATGTCTTCATATTTCCCCTTACTCCATATAATCGCTTTCCTAGCTTGCCTGATCCTCTCTTTTTCCAATGCAAGCATAAAGGAGATAGAGTTATGATCGCTATCCCCAAGATGCTCTCCCACTGAGAGATCTGACACCTGTCCAGGTTCATTGGTCAGTACCAGATCAAGTACAGCCTCTCCTCTTGTAGGTTTGTCCACATGCTGTGTCAGGAAACCCTCCTGAACATACCTAACGAACTCTTCCCCATCCAATCCCCTTACCCGAGGGATATTCCAATCTATGTTTGGGAAATTAAAGTCTCCCATCACAACAACTCTGCTATTACTGCATCTCGTGGAGATGCCGGCGTTGGACTGGGGTAAACACAGTAAGAAGTTTAACAACACCAGGTTAAAGTCCAACAGGTTTATTTGGTAGCAAAATAAACCTGTTGGATTTTAACCTGGTGTTGTTAAACTTCTTACTGTGATTACTGCATCTCTCCAGGATCTGTTTCCCTATCTGCTCCTCCACCTCCGTTACTATTGGGCGGCCTATAGAAAACTCCCAGCAAAGTGGTCGACCCCTTCCCACTCCGAACTTCCACCCACAAAGACTCTGTAGACAATCCCTGTGGGATTAGTTTGGGATTGATACTTGGGTATGGGGTCATTGCAGGGCAGAGCAATTAGATCGGGATTGATGCAGTGCTCTGGGGACAGAGCAGGCCTGTGTGATTATTTTGAGGTTGATGCAGGGCTATGGGGAGAGAGCCATTTTGTGGGATTTATTTGGGGTTTGATACAGGGCTATGGGGAGAGAGTGAGGCAGTGGGATTAGTTTGTGGATTGATACAGGGCTATGGGGAGAGAGTGAGGCAGTGGGATTAGTTTGTGGATTGATACAGGGCTATGAGGAGAGAGCGGGGCAGTGGGATTAGTTTGTGGATTGATAGGATTAGTTTGTGGATTGATAGGAATAACAGAGTTGTCGTGATGGGAGATTTTAATTTCCCAAACATAGATTGGAATATCCCTAGGGCTAGGGGTTTGGATGGAGAGGAGTTTGTTAGGTGTGTCCAGGAGAGTTTCCTGACACAGTATGTGGATAAGCCTACTAGAGGAGAGGCTGTTCTTGATCTGGTGCTGGCTAATGAACCTGGACAGGTGGAGGATCTCTCGGTGGGTGAGCATCTTGGGGATAGCGATCATAATTCTATCTCCTTCACGATAGCATTGGAAAGAGATAGGGTCAGGCAGGCTAGGAAAGTGTTTCTCTGGAGTAAAGGGAAATACAGTGTCATCAGGGAGGAAATTAGACGGGTAAATTGGAAGGAGGCATTCTTGGGGAAAAGTACCGAAGGAAAGTGGAGGATTTTCAAGGAATGTTTGTCTGGAGCTCTGCATGACAACGTTCCGATGAGACAGGGGGGTGTTGGTAGGGTACGGGAACCGTGGTGCACGAAGGTTGTGATGAACCTGGTAAATAAGAAAAGAGAGGCGTACAGAAGGTTCAGAGAGCTAGGAGGTGTTAAGGATTTAGAGGAGTATACGCGATGTAGGAAGGAGCTTAAGAAGGAAATTAGGAGAGCGAGAAGGGGTCATGAGAAGACCTTGGCGGGTAAGATTAAGGAGAATCCCAAGGCTTTCTACAAATATGTCAAGAGTAAAAGGATGAGATGTGAAGGCATAGGACCCTTAAAAGGTGAAGGGGGAAAAGTTTGTGCGGAACCGTTAGAAATGGCGGAGGTGCTTAATGAATACTTTACCTCGGTATTCACGGTGGAAAGGGATCTGGGTGGTTGTACTGCTGGATTGCGGAGGACAGAAAGGATCGAGCATGTGGACATAAAGAAAGAGGATGTGTTGGAACTATTGAATGGCATCAAGGTTGGTAAGTCGCCGGGACCGGATGGGATGTACCCCAGGTTACTGTGGGAGGCGAGGGAGGAGATTGCGGAGCCTTTGGCGATGATCTTTGCATCGTCGATGGAGACGGGAGAGGTTCCGGAGGATTGGAGGATTGCGGATGTGGTCCCTATATTCAAGAAAGGGAACAGGGACAGCCCGGGAAATTACCGACCGGTGAGTCTAACCTCAGTGGTTGGTAAGTTGATGGAGAGGATCCTGAGAGACAGGATTTATGATCATCTAGAGAAGTTTAGTATGATCAAAAGTAGTCAGCACGGCTTTGTCAGGGGCAGGTCGTGCCTTACGAGCCTGGTTGAGTTCTTTGAAAATGTGACCAAGCACATTGACGAAGGAAGAGCGGTGGATGTGGTCTATATGGACTTCAGCAAAGCGTTCGATAAGGTCCCCCATGCAAGACTTCTTGAGAAAGTGAGAGGGCATGGGATCCAAGGGGCTGTTGCCTTGTGGATCCAGAACTGGCTTGCCTGCAGAAGGCAGAGAGTGGCTGTGGAGGGGTCTTTCTCTGCATGGAGGTCAGTGACCAGTGGAGTGCCCCAGGGATCTGTTCTGGGACCCTTGCTGTTTGTCATTTTCATAAATGACCTGGATGAGGAAGTGGAGGGATGGGTTGGTAAGTTTGCTGACGACACCAAGGTAGGTGGTGTTGTGGATAGTTTGGAGGGATGTCAGAAGTTGCAGCGAGACATAGATAGAATGCAAGACTGGGCGGAGAAGTGGCAGATGGACTTCAACCCGGATAAGTGTGTAGTGATCCATTTTGGCAGATCCAATGGGATGAAGCAGCAGTATAAAATGAAGGGTACCATTCTTAGCAGTGTAGAGGATCAGAAGGACCTTGGGGTCCGGGTCCATAGGACTCTTAAATCGGCCTCGCAGGTGGAGGATGCGGTCAAGAAGGCTTATGGCGTACTAGCCTTCATTAATCGAGGGATTGAGTTTAGGAGTCGGGAGATAATGCTGCAGCTTTATAGGACCCTGGTTAGACCCCACTTGGAGTACTGCGCGCAGTTCTGGTCACCTCATTACAGGAAAGATGTTGAAGCCATTGAAAGGGTGCAGAGGAGATTTACAAGGATGTTGCCTGGATTGGGGGGCATGCCTTATGAGGATAGGTTGAGGGAGCTTGGTCTCTTCTCCCTGGAGAGACGAAGGATGAGAGGTGACCTGATAGAGGTTTACAAGATGTTGAGGGGTCTGGATAGGGTGGACTCTCAGAGGCTATTTCCAAGGGCTGAAATGGTTGCTACGAGAGGACACAGGTTTAAGGTGCTGGGGGGTAGGTACAGGGGGGATGTCAGGGGTAAGTTTTTCACTCAGAGGGTGGTGGGTGAGTGGAATCGGCTGACGTCGGTGGTGGTGGAGGCAAACTCGTTGGGGTCTTTTAAGAGACTTCTGGATGAGTACATGGGATTTAATGGGATTGAGGGCTATAGATAGGCCTAGAGGTGGGGATGTGATCGGCGCAACTTGTGGGCCGAAGGGCCTGTTTGTGCTGTGGCTTTCTATGTTCTATGTTCTATGATACAGGGCTATGGGGAGAGAGTGAGGCAGTGGGATTAGTTTGGGATTGATACAGGGCTATGGGGAGAGAGTGAGGCAGTGGGATTAGTTTGTGGATTGATACAGGGCTATGGGGAGAGAGTGAGGCAGTGGGATTAGTTTGTGGATTGATACAGGGCTATGGGGAGAGAGCGGGGCAGTGGGATTAGTTTGTGGATTGATACAGGGCTATGGGGAGAGAGTGAGGCAGTGGGATTAGTTTGGGATTGATACAGGGCTATGGGGAGAGAGTGAGGCAGTGGGATTAGTTTGGGGATTGATACAGGGCTATGGGGGGAGAGCGGGGCAGTGGGATTAGTTTGTGGATTGATACAGGGCTATGGGGAGAGAGTGAGGCAGTGGGATTAGTTTGGGATTGATACAGGGCTATGGGGAGAGAGTGAGGCAGTGGGATTAGTTTGGGGATTGATACAGGGCTATGGGGGGAGAGCGGGGCAGTGGGATTCATTTGGAGATTGATACAGGGCTATGGGGGGAGAGCAGGGCAGTGGGAGTAGTTTGGGGATTGATACAGGGCTATGGGGGGAGAGCAGGGCAGTGGGAGTAGTTTCGGATTGATACAGGGCTCTGGGGAGAGAGCGGGGCAGTGGGATTCATTTGGAGATTGATACAGGGCTATGGGGAGAGCGCGGGGCAGTAGGAATAGTTTGGGATTGATACAGGGCTATGGGGGGAGAGCGGGGCAGTGGGATTAGTTAGGGGATTGATACCGGGCTTTGGGGAAAGAGCAGGGCGGTGGAATTTATTTGGGGATTGATACAGGACTATGAGGAGAGCGTGGGAGTACACGTGGTGTGTGTGTGTGTGTCAGGGTGTTTGTCTGTGTGTGTGTGAGTCGTCAAACAGTCATACAGTGTGGAAAATCCCTTCTGCCCCACTTTTGAATGTCTAGTACTCGGGGGCACACACTTAAAGTCAAAGGGGGAATGTGAGGAGATATGAGGGGCAAGCTGTTTTTACACAGAGAGTGGTCGGTGTGTGGAACGCGCTGCCAGGGGTGGTGGAGGAGGCAGATACGATCGGGGTGTTTAAGGGGCTTTTAGATAAGCACAGGAATATGCGAGGAATAGAGGGATAGGGAGCAAGGGCAGGCAGAAGGAATTAGTTTAATTTGGCCTCATGTTCAGCACAATATAGAGGGCCGAAGGGCCTGTTCCTGTGCTGTACTGTTCTATGTTCTAAGTCTGTACTGACAATAACTGTCATGATGTGGAGATGCCGGCGTTGGACTGGGGTAAACACAGTAAGAAGTTTAACAACACCAGGTTAAAGTCCAACAGGTTTATTTGGTAGCAAAAGCCACACAAGCTTTCGGAGCGCTAAGCCCCTTCTTCAGGTGAGCGGGAATTCTGTTCACAAACAGAGTTTATAAAGACACAGACTCAATTTACATGAATAATGGTTGGAATGCGAATACTTACAACTAATCAAGTCTTTAAGAAACAAAACAATGTGAGTGGAGAGAGCATCAAGACAGGCTAAAAAGATGTGTATTGTCTCCAGACAAGACAGCCAGTGAAACTCTGCAGGTCCACGCAACTGTGGGAGTTACAAATAGTGTGACATAAACCCAACATCCCGGTTGAGGCCGTCCTTGTGTGTGCGGAACTTGGCTATCAGTTTCTGCTCAGCGACTCTGCGCTGTCGTGTGTCACGAAGGCCGCCTTGGAGAACGCTTACCCGAATATCGGGCAATGGGACCCTGTGCGAGAACCTCTCCGGCTATGTCGAGGGCATCCTGAAACCCATTGTACAAAGAACCCCAGCTTTTGTCGTGACACGACGGACCTCCTACAGAAACTCGGCACACATGGAGCAGTTGAACCAGGAGCGCTCCTCGTCACAATGGATGTCTCGGCACTCTACACCAGCATCCCCCATGACGATGGCATTGCTGCAACGGCCTCAGTGCTCAGCGCCAACAACTGCCAGTTTCCAGATGCAATTTTACATCTCATCCACTTCATCCTGGACCACAATATCTTCACCTTCAACAACCAGTTCT
Organism: Mustelus asterias; assembly: GCF_964213995.1. Taxonomy (NCBI): domain Eukaryota; kingdom Metazoa; phylum Chordata; class Chondrichthyes; order Carcharhiniformes; family Triakidae; genus Mustelus; species Mustelus asterias. The sequence goes on along the minus strand of NW_027590325.1, from coordinate 346,065 downwards.
TCATCCAGACACACGGAACAGCCATGGGGACCAAATTTGCACCTCAATATGCCAACATCTTCATGCACAGGTTCGAACAAGACTTCTTCACCGCACGGGACCTTCAACCGATGCTATACACGAGATACATCGATAACATTTTCTTCCTTTGGACTCATGGTGAACAATCACTGAAACAACTCTATGATGACATCAACAAGTTCCATCCCACCATCAGGCTCACCATAGACTACTCTCCGGAATCGGTTGCATTCTTGGACACACGCATCTCCATTAAGGACGGTCACCTCAGCACCTCACTGTACCGCAAGCCCACGGATAACCTCACGATGCTCCACTTCTCCAGCTTCCACCCTAAACACGTTAAAGAAGCCATCCCCTACGGACAAGCCCTCCGTATTCACAGGATCTGCTCGGATGAGGAGGATCGCAACAGACACCTCCAGACGCTGAAAGATGCCCTCATAAGAACAGGATATGGCGCTAGACTCATTGATCAACAGTTCCAACGCGCCACAGCGAAAAACCGCACCGACCTCCTCAGAAGACAAACACGGGACACGGTGGACAGAGTACCCTTCGTTGTCCAGTACTTCCCCGGAGCGGAGAAGCTACGGCATCTCCTCCGGAGCCTTCAACATGTCATTGATGAAGACGAACATCTCGCCAAGGCCATCCCCACACCCCCACTTCTTGCCTTCAAACAACCGCCCAACCTCAAACAGACCATTGTCCGCAGCAAACTACCCAGCCTTCAGGAGAACAGTGACCACGACACCACACAACCCTGCCACAGCAACCTCTGCAAGACGTGCCGGATCATCGACACAGATGCCATCATCTCACGTGAGAACACCATCCACCAGGTACACGGTACATACTCTTGCAACTCGGCCAACGTTGTCTACCTGATACGCTGCAAGAAAGGATGTCCCGAGGCATGGCACATTGGGGAAACTATGCAGACGCTGCGACAACGGATGAATGAACACCGCTCGACAATCACCAGGCAAGACTGTTCTCTTCCTGTTGGGGAGCACTTCAGCGGTCACGGGCATTCGGCCTCTGATATTCGGGTAAGCGTTCTCCAAGGCGGCCTTCGCGACACACGACAGCGCAGAGTCGCTGAGCAGAAACTGATAGCCAAGTTCCGCACACACAAGGACGGCCTCAACCGGGATATTGGGTTCATGTCACACTATTTGTAACTCCCACAGTTGCGTGGACCTGCAGAGTTTCACAAAGATAAGTGGAAAAGTGAATCGTGTGGAGGACGGAGAAGATCTGCAGAGAGATTTGGACAGGCTGAGTGAGTGGGCGAGGATATGGCAAATGGAGTATAACGTTGAGAAATGCGAGGTTATACACTTTGGAGGAAATAATAACAAATGGGATTACTATCTCAATGGAAACAAATTAAAACATGCTACCGTGCAAACGGACCTGGGGGTCCTTGTGCATGAGACGCAAAAGCCCAGTCTGCAGGTACAACAGGTGATCAAGAAGGCAAATGGGATGTTGGCCTATATTGCGAGGGGGATAGAATATAAAAGCAGGGATGTCTTGATGCACCTGTACAGGGCATTGGTGAGGCCGCAGCTGGAATACTATGTGCAGTATTGGCCCCCTTATATGAGGAAGGATATATTGGCATTGGAGGGAGTGCAGAGAAGGTTCACCAGGTTGATACCGGAGATGAGGGGTTTGGATTATGAGGAGAGGCTGAGGAGATTGGGTTTGTACTCGTTGGAGTTTAGAAGGATGAGGGGGGATCTTATGGAGACTTATCAGATAATGCGGGGACTGGACAGGGTGGAGGCGGAGAGATTCTTTCCACTTAGTAAGGAAGTTAAAACTAGAGGACACAGCCTCAAAATAAAGGGGGGTCGGTTTAAGACAGAGTTGAGGAGGAACTTCTTCTCCCAGAGGGTGGTGAATCTCTGGAATTCTCTGCCCACTGAGGTGGTGGAGGCTACCTCGCTGAATATGTTTAAAGCGCGGATGGATGGATTCCTGATCGGTAAGGGAATTAAGGGTTATGGGGATCAGGCGGGTAAGTGGTACTGATCCACGTCAGATCAGCCATGATCTTATTGAATGGCGGGGCAGGCTCGAGGGGCTAGATGGCCTACTCCTGCTCCTATTTCTTATGTTCTTATATTTCACTGGCTGTCTTGTCTGGAGACAATACACATCTTTTTAGCCTGTCTTGATGCTCTCTCCACTCCCATTGTTTTGTTTCTTAAAGACTTGATTAGTTGTAAGTATTCGCATTCCAACCATTATTCATGTAAATTGAGTCTGTGTCTTTATAAGCTCTGTTTGTGAACAGAATTCCCACTCACCTGAAGAAGGGGCTTGCAGCTCCGAAAGCTTGTGTGGCTTTTGCTACCAAATAAACCTGTTGGACTTTAACCTGGTGTTGTTAAACTTCTTACTGACAATAACTGCCACTGAAAGCACATTAATCCCGTTTTCCTGCACCTGTCCCATATCGTTTGATTTGGTTTATTATTGTTACATGTATTATCATACAGTGAAAAGTATTGTTTCTTGTGCGCTATACAGACAAAGCATACCGTTCATAGAGAAGGAAAGGAGAGAGTGCAGAATATAGTGTTACAGTCATAGCTCGGGTGTACAGAAAGATCAACTTAATACAAGGTAGGTCCATTCAAAAGTCTGACAGCAGCAGGGAAGAAGCTGTTCCTGAGTCGATTGGTACGTGACCTCAGACTTTTGTATCTTTTTCCCGATGGAAGAAGGTGGAAGAGAGAATGTCCGGGGTGCGTGGGGTCCTTAATTATGCTGGCTGCTTTGCCGAGGCAGCGGGAAGTGTAGACAGAGTCAATGGATGGGAGGCTGGTTTGAGTGATGGATTGGGCTACATTCACGACCCTTTGTAGTTCCTTGCGGTCTTGGGCAGAGCAGGAGCCATACCAAGCTGTGATACAACCAGAAAGGATGCTTTCTATGGGGCATCTGTAAAAGTTGGTGAGAGTCGTAGCTGACATGCCAAATTTCCTTAGTCTTCTGAGAAAGTAGAGGCATTGGTGGGCTTTCTTCACTATAGTGTCGGCATGGGGGGACCAGGACAGGTTGTTGGTGATCTGGACACCTAAATGTTTGAAGCTCTCGATCCTTTCTACTTCGTCCCTGTTGATGTAGACAGGATGTGGAGATGCCGGCATTGGACTGGGGTAAACACAGTAAGAAGTCTCACAACACCAGGTTAAAGTCCAACAGGTTTATTCGGTAGCAAATACCATAAGCTTTCGGAGCACAGCTCCTTCGTCAGATGGAGTGGATATCTGTTCTCCAACAGTGCACAGTAGACAGGGGCATGTTCTCCTTTACGTTTCCTGAAGTCGATGACAATCTCCTTCGTTTTGTTGACATTGAGGGAGAGATTATTGTCTTCGCACCAGTTCACCAGATTCTCTATCTCTTTCCTGTACTCTGTCTCGTCATTGTTTGAGATCCGACCCACCATCCGGTGGTGTCGCCAGCAAACTTGAAAATCGAATTGGAGGGGAATTTGGCCGCACAGTCATCGTGTATAAGGAGTATAGCAGGGGGCTGAGAACACAGCCTTGTGGGGCACCGGTGTTGAGGATGATCGTGGAGGAGATGTTGTTGCCTATCCTTACTGATTGTGGTCTGTGGGTTAGGAAGTTCAGGATCCAGTCACAGAGGGAGGTGCTGAGGCCCAGGCCACAGAGTTTGGAGATGAGTTTTGTGGGAATAATAGTGTTGAAGGCTGAGCTGTAGTCTATAAATAGGAATCTGACACAGGTGTCCTTGCTATCTTGGTGTTCCAGGATTGAGTGCAGGGCCAGGGAGATGGCGTCTGCTGTGGACCTGTTGCGGCGGCAGGTAAACTGTAGTGGATCCAGGTAGTCCGGGAGGCTGGAATTGATTCGTGCCGTGACTAACCTTTCAAAGCATTTCATAATGATGGATGTCAGAGCCACCGGCCGATAGTCATTAAGGCTGCTTGGTTTTTCTGAGGTACCGGGATGATGGTCATCGTCTTGAAGCAGATAGGGACCTCAGATTGTTGTAAAGAGAGGTTGAAGATGTCTGTGAATACCCCCGCCAGCTGATCCGCGCAGGATCTGAGTGCACGTCCGGGTATCCCATCCGGGCCACTTGCTCTCTGGGGTTGACCTTCGAGAAATCTGCTCTGACATCTGCAATGGTGACCCCCAGATACAGGTTCATCCAGAGCTTCCAGGGTGGAGGGCGTGCTCTCACTGACCTCTTGCGCAAAACGGGCGTAGAATGAATTGAGCTCATCAGGGAGGGGGGGGAAGGGGGGAGGGGGGGGAAGGGGGAAGGGGGGGGTTGGAGCCGGCGATTTTACACGCTTTCATCTTGTAGCCTGTTATGTCTTGCAGACCTTGCCATAGTCGGCGGGGGTCGGTGTAGCGAGCCTGGGACTCTAGCTTGGTCCAGTACTGTCTTTTGGCATCTTTGATGGATCTCCTTAGATCGTATCTGGCTTTCTTGTGTAGGTCAGTGTCGCCTGACTTGAACGCCTCAGACCTGGACTTCAGCAAGCGGTGGATATCCCTGTTCATCCATGGTTTCTGGTTGGGGAACACACGGATTTGCTTCTTTGGCACACAGTCTTCTACACACTTACTAATGAAGTCAGTTACTGTAGTGACGTACTCGTTCAGGCTGGTCGCAGAGTTTTAAAATACTGACCAGTCCACTGACTCCAAGCAGCCCCGTAGGAGATCATCCGATTCCTCAGACCAACATTACACAACTTTCTTTAACGGATTGTCCCGCCTCAGTTTTTGCTTGTAAGCCGGGAGCAGGAGCACAGCCTTGTGGTCTGATTTGCCAGAGTGTGGGCGGGTGATAGAGCGGTAGGCATGTTTGATATTTGTGTAGCAGTGGTCGAGGATGTTTGGGTTCTGGTGGAGCAGGAGACGTGTTGGTGGTAACTTGGTCGGACGTTCTTGAGCTTGGCCTGATTGAAGTCCCCGGCCACGATGAACAAGGCCTCGGGATGCTTCGTCTCAAGGCTATTCGTAGTGGTAAATATTTTATCCAGTGCGATCTTCACGTCCGCAAGGGGTGGGATGTAAACTGCCATCAGGATAACGGAGGTGAACTCCCACGGAAGGTCATAGGGGCGGCATTTTAGCGTCAGGTATTCTAGCTCTGGGGAGCAGAAAGTTGCCTTCGAATAATTTGATATTTCAAGAGCTTATCCAAATATTTTGTAACGGTTGTGAGGTTTCCAGCCTCCAATACCCTCCCAGGCAGCACATTCCAGATCCCCACCACCCTCTGAGTGAAAACGTTTTTTCTCAAATCCCCTCTGAATCTCCTGCCCCTCACCCTAAAACTCTGCCCCCTCGTGACTGACCCCTCAACCAAGGGGAACAGCTGCTCCCTGCTCACCCTGTCCATACCCCTCATAATCGTATATACCTCAATCATGTCCCCCCTGAGCCTTCTCTGCTCTAGAGAAAATAAGAACAGTGACCACGACACCACACAACGCTGCCGCAGCAACCTCTGCAAGACGTGCCGGATCATCGACACGGATGCCATCATCGCACTTGAGAACACCATCCACCAGGTACATACTCTTGCAACTCGGCCAACGTTGTCCACCTGATACACTGCAGGAAAGGATGTCCCGAGGCATGGTACATTGAGGAAACCATGCAGATGCTACGACAATGGATGAATGAACACCGCTCGACAATCACCAGGCAAGAGTGTTCTCTTCCTGTGGGGGAACACTTCAGCGGTCACAGGCATTCAGCCTCTGATATTCGGGTAAGCGTTCTCCAAGGCGGCCTTCACGACACACGACAGCGCAGAGTCGCTGAGCAGAGACTGATAGCCAAGTTCCGCACACATGAGGACGGCCTCAACCGGGATCTTGGGTTCATGTCACACTATCAGTAACCCCCACAACTTGCCTGGGCTTGCAAAATCTCACTAACTGTCCTGTCTGGAGACAATCTCTTTAACCTGTGCTTAACCCTCTCTCCACTCACATTGTCTGGACCTTGATTACCTGTAAAGACTCGCATTCCAACCATTATTCTGTAAATTGAGTCTGTGTCTTTGTGCCCTGTTTGTGAACAGAATTCCCACTCCCCTGACGAAGGAACAGCCTGTTCCGAAATCCAGTGGCTTTTGCTACCAAATAAACCTGTTGGACTTTAACCTGGTGTTGTGAGACTTCTTACTGTGTTTACCCCAGTCCAACGCCGACATCTCCACATGGAGATAAAATAACCCCAGCCTCTGTCCGCTCGAGAGGAAACAATCCAAACCTATCGGTGGAGGGAAAAAGAGAAAAGAGCATCAAACAGCCCAGTGTTTGTGAATGTTCTGCTGGGTTTTCCCTGCAGGATTGCAGTGCAGTGTCTGCAATGGCTGGAGACTCCCGGCCAATCGGGGAGAGTTGGTAAGTCCGGCCTGGTCCCAGGATGAGGGAACTGGACCCCTACCAAGATGGCGGCGGGCAATGGGGCGCGCTCTTACCAAGATGGCGACGGGCAATGGGGCGCGCTCTTACCAAGATGGCGGCGGGCAATGGGGGCGCCCTTACCAAGATGGCGGCGGCCAATGGGGCGCGCCTTTACCAAGATGGCGGCGGGCAATGGGGGGGGCGCCCTTACCACGATGGCGACGCAATGGAGCGCGCCCCTACCAAGATGGCGGCGGCCAATGGGGCGCGCCCTTACCAAGATGGCGGCGGGAATGGAACGGGCCTTTACGAAGCTGGCGGCGGCTGAAACCTGGCGGCGCGGCCCTTCCTCCGTCTCTCCTTCCCCGGAGCTGGCGCTGCTCTCCAGCGAGGCCGGAAGAGGCACTGAGCCGCGGGGGGAGCGACATTTCGGCGGCGCCGGGCTGAGCGGGCGGTTTTTCTCCGGCGGCCGCGGGGAAATAAACCGCAAGAAGATGGCGGCCGGGGAACTCCAACAAAATGGCGGCGGGCCCCGCCCCCCTCCTGTCAATCAAGGGGTTGCCAACTCTCCCGGGCTGCCCGGGAGTCTCCCGGAATCAGCTTCAGCCAAAGGGGGAGAGTGATTGGGAACTGCAAACATTGTTTCCATTCCATTCCAGTTCATTTCCCCTCTGTAAATTCTGTCTGGTTTTATTATCCGCAGGAGCACCTTGCTCTTTGGCTGAGAGGGACCGGGCCACCGCTCAGCGAATAAATCGAGGCCGGGGCGGATTGCGGCCTAGTCTGAGCAGAGCGGCTGCTGATTGGCTGCTGGTGGATCAGGTGACCAGACTGATTAACCCTTTCATTGCCTGGAGTTAGTGATTGGTGGAGGCAGCAGCAGCTCAGACAGACAGACAGACAGGGACTGCCCCTCACAGCAACTCAGACAGACAGACAGGGACTGCCCCTCACAGCAACTCAGACAGACAGACAGGGACTGCCCCTCACAGCAACTCAGACAGACAGACAGACAGGGACTGCCCCTCACAGCAACTCAGACAGACAGACAGACAGGGACTGCCCCTCACAGCAACTCAGACAGACAGACAGACAGGGACTGCCCCTCACAGCAACTCAGACAGACAGACAGGGACTGCCCCTCACAGCAACTCAGACAGACAGGGACTGCCCCTCACAGCAACTCAGACAGACAGACAGGGACTGCCCCTCACAGCAACTCAGACAGACAGGGGCTGCCCCTCACAGCAGCTCAGACAGACAGACAGACAGGGACTGCCCCTCACAGCAGCTCAGACAGACAGGGGCTGCCCCTCACAGCAGCTCAGACAGACAGGGACTGCCCCTCACAGCAACTCAGACAGACAGACAGACAGGGACTGCCCCTCACAGCAGCTCAGACAGACAGACAGGGACTGCCCCTCACAGCAGCTCAGACAGACAGGGGCTGCCCCTCACAGCAGCTCAGACAGACAGGGACTGCCCCTCACAGCAGCTCAGACAGACAGGGGCTGCCCCTCACAGCAGCAGCTCAGACAGACAGGGGCTGCCCCTCACAGCAACTCAAACAGACAGACAGACAGGGACTGCCCCTCACAGCAACTCAGACAGACAGACAGACAGGGACTGCCCCTCACAGCAACTCAGACAGACAGGGACTGCCCCTCACAGCAACTCAGACAGACAGACAGGGACTGCCCCTCACAGCAACTCAGACAGACAGGGGCTGCCCCTCACAGCAGCTCAGACAGACAGACAGGGACTGCCCCTCACAGCAGCTCAGACAGACAGGGGCTGCCCCTCACAGCAGCTCAGACAGACAGGGACTGCCCCTCACAGCAACTCAGACAGACAGACAGACAGGGACTGCCCCTCACAGCAGCTCAGACAGACAGACAGGGACTGCCCCTCACAGCAGCTCAGACAGACAGGGGCTGCCCCTCACAGCAGCTCAGACAGACAGGGACTGCCCCTCACAGCAGCTCAGACAGACAGGGACTGCCCCTCACAGCAGCTCAGACAGACAGGGACTGCCCCTCACAGCAGCTCAGACAGACAGGGGCTGCCCCTCACAGCAGCAGCTCAGACAGACAGGGGCTGCCCCTCACAGCAACTCAAACAGACAGACAGGGACTGCCCCTCACAGCAACTCAGACAGACAGACAGACAGGGACTGCCCCTCACAGCAACTCAGACAGACAGGGGCTGCCCCTCACAGCACCTCAGACAGACAGACAGGGGCTGCCCCTCACAGCAACTCAGACAGACAGGGGCTGCCCCTCACAGCAACTCAAACAGACAGGGACTGCCCCTCACAGCAGCTCAGACAGACAGGGACTGCCCCTCACAGCAGCTCAGACAGACAGGGACTGCCCCTCACAGCAGCTCAGACAGACAGGGACTGCCCCTCACAGCAGCTCAGACAGACAGGGACTGCCCCTCACAGCAGCTCAGACAGACAGGGGCTGCCCCTCACAGCAGCAGCTCAGACAGACAGGGGCTGCCCCTCACAGCAACTCAAACAGACAGACAGACAGGGACTGCCCCTCACAGCAACTCAGACAGACAGACAGACAGGGACTGCCCCTCACAGCAACTCAGACAGACAGGGGCTGCCCCTCACAGCACCTCAGACAGACAGACAGGGGCTGCCCCTCACAGCAACTCAGACAGACAGACAGACAGGGACTGCCCCTCAGCAACTCAGACAGACAGGGGCTGCCCCTCACAGCAACTCAGACAGACAGACAGGCAGGGGCTGCCCCACACAGCAACTCAGACAGACAGACAGGGGCTGCCCCTCACAGCAACTCAGACAGACAGGGACTGCCCCTCACAGCAACTCAGACAGACAGGGGCTGCTCCTCACAGCAGCAACTCAGACAGACAGGGACTGCCCCTCACAGCAGCTCAGACAGACAGGGACTGCCCCTCACAGCAGCTCAGACAGACAGGGACTGCCCCTCACAGCAGCTCAGACAGACAGGGACTGCCCCTCACAGCAGCTCAGACAGACAGGGGCTGCTCCTCACAGCAGCTCAGACAGACAGACAGGGGCTGCCCCTCACAGCAACTCAGACAGACAGACAGGGGCTGCCCCTCACAGCAACTCAGACAGACAGACAGGGGCTGCCCCGCACAGCAACTCAGACAGACAGGGGCTGCCCCTCACAGCACCTCAGACAGACAGACAGACAGGGGCTGCCCCTCACAGCAACTCAGACAGACAGACAGACAGGGGCTGCCCCTCACAGCAACTCAGACAGACAGACAGACAGGGGCTGCCCCTCACAGCAACTCAGACAGACAGACAGACAGGGACTGCCCCTCACAGCAACTCAGACAGACAGACAGACAGGGACTGCCCCTCACAGCAACTCAAACAGACAGACAGACAGGGACTGCCCCTCACAGCAACTCAGACAGACAGACAGACAGGGGCTGCCCCTCACAGCAACTCAAACAGACAGACAGACAGGGACTGCCCCTCACAGCAACTCAGACAGACAGACAGACAGGGACTGCCCCTCACAGCAACTCAGACAGACAGGGACTGCCCCTCACAGCAACTCAGACAGACAGGGGTTGCTCCTCACAGCAGCTCAGACAGACAGACAGGGGCTGCCCCTCACAGCAACTCAGACAGACAGACAGCAGCTGCCCCTCACAGCAACTCAGACAGACAGACAGGGGCTGCCCCTCACAGCAACTCAGACAGACAGACAGACAGGGACTGCCCCTCACAGCAACTCAGACAGACAGGGACTGCCTCTCACAGCAACTCAGACAGACAGACAGGGGCTGCCCCTCACAGCAACTCAGACAGACAGACAGGGGCTGCCCCTCACAGCATCTCAGACAGACAGACAGGGGCTGCCCCTCACAGCAACTCAGACAGACAGACAGTGGCTGCCCCTCACAGCAGCTCAGACAGACAGACAGGGGCTGCCCCTCACAGCAACTCAGACAGACAGACAGGGGCTGCCCCTCACAGCAGCTCAGACAGACAGACAGGGACTGCCCCTCACAGCAACTCAGACAGACAGGGGCTGCCCCTCACAGCAACTCAGACAGACAGGGGCTGCTCCTCACAGCAGCTCAGACAGACAGGGGCTGCAACTCAGACAGACAGGGGCTGCCCCTCACAGCAACTCAGACAGACAGGGGCTGCCCCTCACAGCAACTCAGACAGACAGGGGCTGCTCCTCACAGCAGCTCAGACAGACAGGGGCTGCAACTCAGACAGACAGGGGCTGCAACTCAGACAGACAGGGGCTGCCCCTCACAGCAACTCAGACAGACAGGGGCTGCCCCTCACAGCAACTCAGACAGACAGGGACTGCCCCTCACAGCAACTCAGACAGACAGAGAACATTACAGCGCAGTACAGGCCCTTCGGCCCTCAATGTTGTGCTGACCAGTGAAACCAATGTAAAGCCCCTCTAATCTACACTATTCTAATATCATCCATATGTTTATCCAATAACCTTTTGAATGCTCTCAATGTTGACGAGTCCACTACTGCTGCAGGCAGGGCATTCCACGCCCTTACTACTCTCTGAGTAAAGAACCTACCTCTAACATCTGTCCCATATCTCTCACCCCTCAATTTAAAGCTATGTCCCCTCGTGTTAGCCATCACCATCCGAGGAAAAAGGCTCTCACTATCCACCCTATCTAATCCTCTGATCATCTTGTATGCCTCTATTAAGTCACCTCTTAACCTTCTTCTCTCTAACGAAAACAACCTCAAGCCCCTCAGCCTTTCCTCATACGATTTTCCCACCATACCAGGCAACATCCTGGTAAATCTCCTCTGTACCCTTTCTAACACTTCCACATCTTTCCCATAATGCGGTGACCAGAACTGTACGCAATACTCCAAATGCGGCCGCACCAGAGTTTTGTACAGTTGCAGCATGACCTCCTGGCTCCGAAACTCAATCCCTCTACCAATAAAAGCTAACACACCGTACGCCTTCTTAACAGCCCTATCAACCTGGGTGCCAACTTTCAGGGATCTATGCACATGGACACCCAGATCCCTCTGTTCATCCACACTACCAAGTATCTTACCATTAGCCCAGTACTCTGTATTCCTGTTACTCCTTCCAAAGTGAATCACCTCACACTTTTCCGCATTGAACTCCATTTGCCACCTCTCAGCCCAGCTCTGTAGCTTATCTATGTCCCTCTGTAACCTGCAACAACCTTCCGCACTGTCCACAACTCCACCGACTTTAGTGTCATCCGCAAATTTACTAATCCATCCTTCCACACCCTCATCCAAGTCATTAATAAAAATGACAAACAGCAGTGGCCCCAAAACAGATCCTTGTGGTACACGACTAGTAACTGAACTCCAGGATGAATATTTCCCATCAACCACCACCCTCTGTTTTCTTACAGGTCGCCAATTCCTGATCCAAACCACTAAATCACCCTCAATCCCATGTGTCCGTATTTTCTGCAAAAGCTTACCATGGGGAACCTTATCAAATGCTTTGCTGAAATCCATATACACCACATCAACCGCTTTACCCTCATCCACCTCTTTGGTCACCTTCTCAAAGAACTCAATAAGGTTTGTGAGGCACGACCTACCCTCAGACAGGGACTGCCCCTCACAGCAACTCAGACAGACAGACAGGGGCTGCCCCTCACAGCAACTCAGACAGACAGGGACTGCCCCTCACAGCAACTCAGACAGACAGGGGCTGCCCCTCACAGCAACTCAGACAGACAGGGACTGCCCCTCACAGCAACTCAGACAGACAGAGGCTGCAGCTCAGACAGACAGGGACTGCCCCTCACAGCAACTCAGACAGACAGGGGCTGCCCCTCACAGCAACTCAGACAGACAGGGGCTGCCCCTCACAGCAACTCAGACAGACAGGGGCTGCCCCTCACAGCAACTCAGACAGACAGGGACTGCCCCTCACAGCAACTCAGACAGACAGGGACTGCCCCTCACAGCAACTCAGACAGACAGAGGCTGCAGCTCAGACAGACAGGGACTGCCCCTCACAGCAACTCAGACAGACTGAGGCTGCAGCTCAGACAGACGGGCTGTCCCTCACAGCAACTCAGACAGACAGAGGCTGCAGCTCAGACAGACAGGGACTGCCCCTCACAGCAGCAGCTCAGACAGACAGAGGCTGCCCCTCACAACAACTCAGACAGACAGAGGCTGCCCCTCACAGCAACTCAGACAAAGAACAGTACAGCACAGGAAACAGGCCCTTCGGCCCTCCAAGCCTGTGCCGCTCCTTGGTCCAACTAGACCAATCGTTTGTATCCCTCCATTCCCAGGCTGCTCATGTGACGATCCAGGTAAGTCTTAAACGATGTCAGCGTGCCTGCCTCCACCACCCTACTTGGCAGCGCATTCCAGGCCCCCACCACCCTCTGTGTAAAAAACGTCCCTCTGATATCTGAGTTATACTTCGCCCCTCTCACCTTGAGCCCGTGACCCCTCGTGATCGTCACCTCCGACCTGGGAAAAAGCTTCCCACTGTTCACCCTATCTATACCCTTCATAATCTTGTACATCTCTATTAGATCTCCCCTCATTCTCCGTCTTTCCAGGGCGAACAAGCCCAGTTTACCCAATCTCTCCTCATAGCTAAGCCCCTCCATACCAGGCAACATCCTGGTAAACCTTCTCTGCACTCTCTCTAACGCCTCCATGTCCTTCTGGTAGTGCGGCGACCAGAACTGGACGCAGTACTCCAAATGTGGCCTAACCAGCGTTCTATACAGCTGCATCATCAGACTCCAGCTTTTATACTCTATACCCCGTCCTATAAAGGCAAGCATACCATATGCCTTCTTCACCACCTTCTCCACCTGTGCTGCCACCTTCAAGGATTTGTGGACTTGCACACCTGTTTCTGTGATCTCAGAGTTTCTGGCACACCTCTGTGTTTCTATACTCTTGATGACTCTGCCATTTATTGTATAACTCCTCCCTACATTATTTCTTCCAAAATGCATCACTTCGCATTAATCCGGATTAAACTCCAACTGCCACCTCTCCGCCCAATTTTCCAGCCTATCTATATCCAGACAGACAGGGACTGCCCCTCACAGCAGCTCAGACAGACAGGGGCTGCTCCTCACAGCAGCTCAGACAGACAGGGACTGCCCCTCACAGCAGGTCAGACAGACAGGGACTGCCCCTCGCAGCAGCAACTCAGACAGACAGGGGCTGCTCCTCACAGCAGCTCAGACAGACAGGGACTGCCCCTCACAGCAACTCAGACAGACAGACAGGGGCTGCCCCTCACAGCAACTCAGACAGACAGACAGGGGCTGCCCCTCACAGCAACTCAGACAGACAGACAGGGGCTGCCCCTCACAGCAACTCAGACAGACAGACAGGGGCTGCCCCTCACAGCAACTCAGACAGACAGACAGGGGCTGCCCCTCACAGCAGCTCAGACAGACAGACAGGGGCTGCCCCTCACAGCAACTCAGACAGACAGGGACTGCCCCTCACAGCAGCTCAGACAGACAGACAGGGGCTGCCCCTCACAGCAACTCAGACAGACAGGGGCTGCCCCTCACAGCAACTCAGACAGACAGGGGCTGCTCCTCACAGCAGCTCAGACAGACAGGGGCTGCAACTCAGACAGACAGGGGCTGCCCCTCACAGCAACTCAGACAGACATAGAACATTACAGCGCAGTACAGGCCTTTCGGCCCTCGATGTTGCACCGACCAGTGAAACCAATGTAAAGCCCCTCTAATCTACACTATTCCAATATCATCCATATGTTTATCCAATAACCATTTGAATGCTCTTAATGTTGACGAGTCCACTCCTGCTGCAGGCAGGGCATTCCACACCCTTACTACTCTCTGAGTAAAGAACCTACCTCTAACATCTGTCCTATATCTCTCACCCCTCAATTTAAACCTGTGTCCCCTTGTGCTAGCCAACACCATCCGAGGAAAAAGGCTCTCACTATCCACCCTATCTAATCCTCTGATCATCTTGTATGCCTCTATTATGTCACCTCTTAACCTTCTTCTCTCTAACGAAAACAACCTCCAGCCCCTCAGCCTTTCCTCATACGATTTTCCCACCATACCAGGCAACATCCTGGTAAATCTCCTCTGCATCCTTTCCAACACTTCCACATTTTTCCTATAATGCGGTGACCAGAACTGTACGCAATACTCCAAATGCGGCCGCACCCGAGTTTTGTACAGTTGCAGCATGACCTCCTGGCTCCGAAACTCAATCCCTCTCCCAATAAAAGCTAACACACCGTACGCCTTCTTAACAACCTTATCAACCTGGGTGCCAACTTTCAGGGATCTATGCACATGGACACCCAGATCCCTCAGTTCATCCACACTACCAAGTATCTTACCATTAGCCCAGTACTCTGTATTCCTGTTACTCCTTCCAAAGTGAATCACCTCACACTTTTCCGTTTGGAGGGTAGGTCATATGAGGAAAGGTTGAGGGAGCTAGGGCTGTTCTCTCTGGAGCGGAGGAGGCTGAGGGGAGACTTAATAGAGGTGTATAAAATGATGAAGGGGATAGATAGAGTGAACGTTCAAAGACTATTTCCTCGGGTGGATGGAGCTATTACAAGGGGGCATAACTATAGGGTTCGTGGTGGGAGATACAGGACGGATATCAGAGGTAGGTTCTTTACGCAGAGAGTGGTTGGGGTGTGGAATGGACTGCCTGCAGTGATAGTGGAGTCAGACACTTTAGAAACATTTAAGCGGTTATTGGATAGGCACATGGAGCACACCAGGATGATAGGGAGTGGGATAGCTTGATCTTGGTTTCAGATAAAGCTTGGCACAACATCGTGGGCCGAAGGGCCTGTTCTGTGCTGTACTGTTCTATGTTCTATGTAAACTCCATTTGCCACCTCTCAGCCCAGCTCTGCAGCTTATCTATGTCCCTCTGTAACCTGCAACAACCTTCCGCACTGTCCACAACTCCACCGACTTTAGTGTCATCCGCAAATTTACTAATCCATCCTTCCACGCCCTCATCCAAGTCATTAATAAAAATGACAAACAGCAGTGGCCCCAAAACAGATCCTTGTGGTACACGACTAGTAACTGAACTCCAGGATGAATATTTCCCATCAACCACCACCCTCTGTTTTCTTACAGCTCGCCAATTCCTGATCCAAACCACTAAATCACCCTCAATCCCATGTGTCCGTATTTTCTGCAAAAGCTTACCATGGGGAACCTTATCAAACGCTTTGCTGAAATCCATATACACCACATCAACCGCTTTACCCTCATCCACCTCTTTGGTCACCTTCTCAAAGAACTCAATAAGGTTTGTGAGGCACGACCTACCCTCAGACAGGGACTGCCCCTCACAGCAACTCAGACAGACAGACAGGGGCTGCCCCTCACAGCAACTCAGACAGACAGACAGGGGCTGCCCCTCACAGCAACTCAGACAGACAGACAGGGGCTGCCCCTCACAGCAACTCAGACAGACAGACAGGGGCTGCCCCTCACAGCAACTCAGACAGACAGACAGGGGCTGCCCCTCACAGCAACTCAGACAGACAGACAGGGACTGCCCCTCACAGCAACTCAGACAGACAGGGGCTGCCCCTCACAGCAACTCAGACAGACAGGGACTGCCCCTCACAGCAACTCAGACAGACAGGGACTGCCCCTCACAGCAACTCAGACAGACAGGGGCTGCCCCTCACAGCAACTCAGACAGACAGGGGCTGCCCCTCACAGCAACTCAGACAGACAGAGGCTGCAGCTCAGACAGACAGGGACTGCCCCTCACAGCCACTCAGACAGACTGAGGCTGCAGCTCAGACAGACAGGGGCTGTCCCTCACAGCAACTCAGACAGACAGAGGCTGCAGCTCAGACAGACAGGGACTGCCCCTCACAGCAGCAGCTCAGACAGACAGAGGCTGCCCCTCACAACAACTCAGACAGACAGAGGCTGCCCCTCACAGCAACTTAGACAAAGAACAAAGAACAGTACAGCACAGGAAACAGGCCCTTCGGCCCTCCAAGCCTGTGCCGCTCCTTGGTCCAACTAGACCAATCGTTTGTATCCCTCCATTCCCAGGCTGCTCATGTGACTATCCAGGTAAGTCTTAAACAATGTCAGCGTGCCTGCCTCCACCACCCTACTTGGCAGCGCATTCCAGGCCCCCACCACCCTCTGTGTAAAAAACGTCCCTCTGATATCTGAGTTATACTTCGCCCCTCTCACCTTGAGCCCGTGACCCCTCGTGATCGTCACCTCCGACCTGGGAAAAAGCTTCCCACCGTTCACCCTATCTATCCCCTTCATAATCTTGTACACCTCTATTAGATCTCCCCTCATTCTCCGTCTTTCCAGGGAGAACAACCCCAGTTCACCCAATCTCTCCTCATAGCTAAGACCCTCCATACCAGGCAACATCCTGGTAAACCTTCTCTGCACTCTCTCTAACGCCTCCACATCCTTCTGGTAGTGCGGCGACCAGAACTGGACGCAGTACTCCAAATGTGGCCTAACCAGCGTTCTATACAGCTGCATCATCAGACTCCAGCTTTTATACTCTATACCCCGTCCTATAAAGGCAAGCATACCATATGCCTTCTTCACCACCTTCTCCACCTGTGTTGCCACCTTCAAGGATTTGTGGACTTGCACACCTAGATCCCTCTGTGTTTCTATACTCCTGATGGCTCTGCCATTTATTGTATAACTCCTCCCGACATTATTTCTTCCACAATGCATCACTTCGCATTTATCCGGATTAAACTCCATCTGCCACCTCTCCGCCCAATTTTCCAGCCTATCTATATCCAGACAGACACGGGCTGCCCCTCACAGCAGCTCAGACAGACAGAGGCTGCTCCTCACAGCAGCTCAGACAGACAGGGACTGCCCCTCACAGCAGCTCAGACAGACAGAGGCTGCCCCTCACAGCAGCTCAGACAGACAGAGGCTGCTCCTCACAGCAGCTCAGACAGACAGGGACTGCCCCTCACAGCAGGTCAGACAGACAGGGACTGCCCCTCACAGCAACTCAGACAGACAGGGACTGCCCCTCACAGCAGGTCAGACAGACAGGGACTGCCCCTCACAGCAGATCTGACAGACAGGGACTGCCCCTCGCAGCAGCAACTCAGACAGACAGGGGCTGCTCCTCACAGCAGCTCAGACAGACAGGGACTGCCCCTCACAGCAGGTCAGACAGACAGGGACTGCCCCTCACAGCAGCAACTCAGACAGACAGGGGCTGCCCCTCACAGCAGCTCAGACAGACAGGGACTGCCCCTCACAGCAGCTGCAGCAGGCCCACTGCTTCCCTGACTAACTACTGTTTACTTTTTAATCTAACAACCAACAGAGTGAGAGAGATGTCAATTCACAGAATCCTGCAGTGCGGAAGGAGGCCATTCAGCCCATCGAGTCTGTACTGCGCCCAGGCCCTAACCCCATAACCCCACACATTTACCCTGCTCGTCACTCTAACCTGCACATCCCAGGACACTTGCGTCAATTTAGCATGGCCAATCTTAACCCGCACATCTTTGGAGTGTGGGAGGGAACCCACACAGACACAGGGAGAACGTGCAGACTCCGCACAGACATTCACCCAAGCCGGGAATCGAACCCGGGTCCTGGAGCTGTGAAGCAGCAGTGCTAACCACTGTGCCACTGTGCTGCCTGGATTGCCAGATTGTGTGCTCCTCCTGCAAGATGTGGGATATAACGTGTCCCTGACAACTATGTCTGCGGGACGTGCATCCAGTTGCAGAAGCTCACCGAACACAGGGATCGGTTAGAGCAGCAGCTGGAAGCACTGAGGCTCACACAATTGGCTGAAATTGTTATAGATAATAGCCATGATGTGGAGATGCCGGCGTTGGACTGGGGTAAGCACAGTAAGAAGTCTCACAACACCAGGTTAAAGTCCAACAGGTTTATTTGGTAGCAAATACCATAAGCTTTCGGAGCACTGCTCCTTCGTCAGATGGAGTGGATATCTGTTCTCCAACAGTGCACAGAGACACAGAATTCAAATTACAGAATACTGATTAGAATGCAAATCTCTACAGCCAGCCAGGTCTTAAAGGTACAGATAATGTGGGTGGAGGATCTGCTCGGATGAGGAGGATCGCAACAGACACCTCCAGACGTTGAAAGATGCCCTCATAAGAACAGGATATGGCGCTCGACTCATCGATCAACAGTTCCAACGCGCCACAGCGAAAAACCGCACCGACCTCCTCAGAAGACAAACACGGGACACAGTGGACAGAGTACCCTTCGTCGTCCAGTACTTCCCCGGAGCGGAGAAGCTACGGCATCTCCTCCGGAGCCTTCAACATGTCATTGATGAAGACGAACATCTCGCCAAGGCCATCCCCACACCCCCACTTCTTGCCTTCAAACAACCGCACAACCTCAAACAGACCATTGTCCGCAGCAAACTACCCAGCCTTCAGGAGAACAGTGACCACGACACCACACAACCCTGCCACAGCAACCTCTGCAAGATGTGCCGGATCATCGACACGGATGCCATCATCTCACGTGAGAACACCGTCTACCAGGTACACGGTACATACTCTTGCAACTCGGCCAACGTTGTCTACCTGATACGCTGCAGGAAAGGATGTCCCGAGGCATGGTACATTGGGGAAACCATGCAGACGCTACGACAACGGATGAATGAACACCGCTCGACAATCACCAGGCAAGACTGTTCTCTTCCTGTTGGGGAACACTTCAGCGGTCACGGGCATTCAGCCTTGGATCTTCAGGTAAGCGTTCTCCAAGGCAGCCTTCACGACACACGACAGCGCAGAGTCGCTGAGCAGAAACTGATAGCCAAGTTCCGCACACATGAGGACGGCCTAAACCGGGATGTTAGATTTATGTCACATTATCAGTAACCCCCACAGCTTGCCCCCTGGACTTGTAGAATCTCACGAGCTGTTCTGTCTGGAGACAGTACGCATCTCTTTAACCTGTGTTGAATGCTCCCTCCACCCTCATTATCTGTACCTTTAAGACCTGGCTGGCTGTAGAGATTCGCATTCTAATTAGTATTCTGTAACTTGATTTCTGTGTCTGTTCATAGAATCATAGAAACCCTACAGTGCAGAAGGAGGCCATTCGGCCCATCGAGTCTGCACCGACCACAATCCCACCCAGGCCCTACCCCCACATATTTACCCGCTAATCCCTCTAACCTACGCATCCCAGGACTCTAAGGGGCAATGTTTTTTTTTAACCTGGCCAATCAACCTAACCCGCACATCTTTGGACTGTGGGAGGAAACCGGAGCACCCGGAGGAAACCCACGCAGACACGAGGAGAATGTGCAAACTCCACACAGACAGTGACCCGAGCCGGGAATCGAACCCGGAACCCTGGAGCTGTGAAGCAGCAGTGCTAACCAGTGCTAACCAGTGCTAACCACTGTGCTACCGTGCCGCCCTAATGCTTATGGTATTTGCTACCAAATAAACCTGTTGGACTTTAACCTGGTGTTGTGAGACTTCTTACCATAGATAATAGCTACAGAGATGTGGTCACACCCAAGGTGCAGGAAGATAGATGAATGAGTGAGATATATAAGATGCGGGAGGGGATTGATAAGGTGGACGGGGATCAGATATTCCCCCTTGTGGGACAGTCTGGAACAAGAGGTCACAGATATAGAGTGAGATGAGGAGGAAGTACTTCTCTCAGAGGGTTGTGAGGGAACTCACTGACCCAGAGTGCAGTGGAGGCAGAATCATCAACAAATTGCAAAGAGCGTGGTTCGATGCCTGGAAGTGTGATGTGGTGGCCATTACGGAGACTTGGATGTCTCAGGGACAGGACTGGATACTCCAGGTGCCGGGATTCAGATGTTTCAGGAAGGACAGGGAGGGAGGCAAGAGAGGGGATGGAGTGGCACTGCTGATCAGGGATAGTGTCACAACTGTAGAGGAGGTGTATGCTGTGGATGGATTGTCTACAGAGTCTCTGTGGGTGGAAGTTCAGAGTGGGAAGGGGTCGATCACTTTGCTGGGAGTTTTCTATAGGCCGCCCAATAGTGACAGGGAGGTGGAGGAGCAGATAGGGAAACAGATCCTGGAGAGATGCAGTAATAGCAGAGTTGTTGTGATGGGAGACTTTAATTTCCCAAACATAGATTGGAATATCCCTAGGGTAAGGGGATTGGATGGGGAGGAGTTCGTTAGGTGTGTTCAGGAGGGTTTCCTGACACAGCATGTGGACAAGCCTACAAGAGGAGAGGCTGTACTTGATCTGATACTGACCAATGAGCCTGGACAGGTGTCAGATCTCTCAGTGGGAGAGCACCTTGGGGATAGCGATCATAACTCTATCTCCTTTATGCTTGCATTGGAAAAAGAGAGGATCAGGCAAGCTAGGGAAGCGTTTATATGGAGTAAGGGGAAATATGAAGACATAAGGCAGCAAATTAGAGGAGTAAATTGGAAGGAGGTATTCTTGGGGAAATGTACTGAAGAGAGGTGGCAGTTTTTCAAGGAATGTCTGTCTAGAGTTCTACAGGACAATGTTCCGAGCAGACAGGGAGGAGTTGGTAGGTTAAAGGAACCGTGGTGCACGAAAGCTGTGC